>NW_026967563.1:0-300000 GCF_028390025.1 Pseudophryne corroboree | reverse complement strand
ATAGTGTTGATATTAAGTATCAGCACAAAGATAAATAAATCATTATTTCTGCTAGCTGAAACTTTGTTTTCACTGTAATAGAGACAAATATATTAATGTTATTAGTTTAATATTTGCTATCCACATCAGCAAAAAATATTTACTAGCAGTACTATCAGGGGACTATTCAGTACTATTTGAGGGAGCTAAATGTGTATACTAAGTGAGATGGATGTATGGAGTCAGAAGGATGTTGTAACAAGGTGGGATTGTTGTGGTGACTGAATGGGATGGTTGTGGGCACTGTGTGGGATGGGAGCACCACAAAACTGCACAGACCTTCAGTTGCATAGACTGCATGTGTGTATTCCAATGAGCACACAAATCTGTGAATTAGCAGCTCCACCATTGTGTGAGTGACAGCAATCTCACTCTGTGAGAGTGCTGAATCTGCACTTACCCACAGGCTGTGATGGCATACCATATCTGTATTGCGCAAGGAACACGTCCATTAAGGCGTCAGCCTTAATGATCAGAATTTCATTGCTTTTTGGAGTTTGAGTGGAAGAGTTACAACAGGTTTCTGAAATTTCGATCATGTCTAAGAAGCCTTAATGGGACATGTGAAACCGTAAGGTTTTTTGTCTATGGAATTTCATCGCTTTTTTTAAATTTATTTTTTTTATTCAGAAATGTAAAATTTCACTGTAAGAATAAACATTTGATTTTTTAAATGTTTAATGAAAATGTTCGTATAACATCACTGTTCTGTGCAAAATAATTTTATTAACCAAACCAAATTGTTTAAGGTCCGTACACACTTAACGATTTAATGAGCGACGTCGCTCATTTTCCCCCTCCTTGAGCGACGTCGCTCGTTTTATCGTTAAGTGTGTATGCAGCCAGCGACAAACGATTCGCGGCCCCGCGGGTCGGCAACAATCGTCGCTGTCGGTAGTGCATGCAAGAAGGATGTGGACTGTCGTCCATGACCTTCATGCAGGGCTGGCGGGGGCGTGACGTCACTGAGCGATATGAGCGGTAATATCGCTCAGTGTGTACAGTCGGCCGCCGGCCGGCCCAGGAGGGGAAACATTAGACGATGTCGCCCACAGAGCGACATCGTTTAATGTGTATGGGCCTTTAGACTTTGGTCAAAATATTTTGCTGCATTTGCAGCTGATGCAGGGAGGGGGGTAGGCGGCAGCAGCCTGTGACTGAGGCTGGAGGTAGGCGTGAAATGCGTTGCTTGTACGTGTGAGTGCGTGGTGTCAGGTGCTGCGCGTGTATATGTGTGTGTGTCAGGTGCTGCCTGTGTATGTGTGTCAGGTCCTGTGTGTGTGTGTGTGTGTGTGTGTGTGTCAGGTGCTGCGTGTATATATGAGTGTGTCTGATGGTGCGTGTGTATGCGTCAGCTGCCGCACGTCTGTGTGTCAGGTGTTGCGGGTGTATATGTGTGTGAGTATCAGGTGCTCCGCGTGTGTACAAGTGTATGTCTGGTGCTGTGCATGAATACGTATGTCTGTGTCAGGTACTGCGCGTGTACATGAGTGTGCGTCAGGTGCTGCGCGTGTACATGAGTGTGCGTCAGGTGCTGCGTGTGAACATGAGTGTGCATTAGGTGCTGCGCGTGTACATGAGTGCGCATTAGGTGACGCACGTGTACATGAGTGTGCGTCAGGTGCTGCGTGTGAACATGAGTGTGCATTAGGTGCTGCGCGTGTACATGAGTGTGCGTCAGGTGCTGCGTGTGTACATGAGTGTGCATCAGGTGCTGCGTGTGTACATGAGTGTGCACTAGATGCTGCACGTGTACATGAGTGTGCGTCAGGTGCTGCGTGTGTACATGAGTGTGCATCAGGTGCTGCGCGTGTACATGAGTGTGCGGCAGGTGCTGCGTGTGTACATGAGTGTGCGTCAGGTGCTGCGTGTGTACATGTGTGCATTAGATGCTGCACGTGTACGAGTGTGCGTCAGGTGCTGCGTGTGTACATGAGTGTGCGTCAGGTGCTGCGTGTGTACATGAGTGTGCATCAGGTGCTGCGCGTGTACATGAGTGTGCGTCAGGTGCTGCGTGTGTACATGAGTGTGCGTCAGGTGCTGCGTGTGTACATGAGTGTGCGTCAGGTGCTGCGCGTGTACATGTGTGTGTGAGTAAGGTGCTGCGTGTATATGCATGTGTCAGGTGCTGCGTGTATATGTATGTGTCAGGTGCTGCGTGTATATGCATGTGCCAGGTGCTGCGTGTATATGCATGTGTCAGGTGCTGCGTGTATATGCATGTGTCAGGTGCTGCGTGTATATGCATGTGTCAGGTGCTGCGTGTATATGCATGTGTCAGGTGCTGCGTGTATATGCATGTGTCAGGTGCTGCGTGTATATGCATGTGTCAGGTGCTGCGTGTATATGCATGTGTCAGGTGCTGCGTGTATATGCATGTGTCAGGTGCTGCGTGTATATGTATGTGTCAGGTGCTGCGTGTATATGTATGTGTCAGGTGCTGCGTGTATATGCATTTGTCAGGTGCTGCGTGTATATGTATGTGTCAGGTGCTGCGTGTATATGCATGTGTCAGGTGCTGCGTGTATATGCATGTGTCAGGTGCTGCGTGTATATGTATGTGTCAGGTGCTGCGTGTATATGCATGTGTCAGGTGCTGCGTGTATATGCATGTGTCAGGTGCTGCGTGTATATGCATGTGTCAGGTGCTGTGTGTATATGCATGTGTCAGGTGCTGCATGTTTATTTTATTGTGTCTGATGCTACGTGTGTGTGTCAGGTGTCGCACATGTATATGTGTGTGTGTCAGGTGTTGCGCGTGTATGTGTATGTCAGGTGCCGTTCCCCTTCTTCCCATCCCAGCTCTCTCTGTAGAATACAGCTCTGCACCCAGAGAGAGGGAAAGACCAGGGGGCTGATCACTGCACTGCTCACTTTTTGGTCATGAGTTCGGCCTTCTGTTTCTTCCAGTGCTGTGTTCCTGCAGCCTAGCCCTCCCTGATGTGCCAGAGAATCAGCCCTTCCTTCCCCTGCCAGAGAGAGAGAGCCCGAGGCAGAGACACTCTTCCCGTAGCTGGCCTACCCCCAGTACTTCAGCACTGGCCATGTGGCAGTCAACAAAGGAGACCAGCAGGGCATACTTGCCTACTCTCCCGGAATGGCCGGGAGGCTCCCAAAAATCAGGTGACCCTCCCGGCCCCACGGAAGAGCAGGCAAGTCTCCCGGAACGAGCTGTCACCCTGCCCGTCCGCCCACTTACTGTGTAAAGTGGGTGGTCCGGGCAGTTGAAGACAAGATTCTTGTCATAGCCACGCCCCCTGCAGTGTAATGCCGGGGATCGCGGCATTACAGAGCGGGGGCGTGGCTTAAACTATGTGACATGTAACTCCGCTCCTGGCCCGCCCCGCCTACGGTCCACCTCCTCCCCACGCCAGAGCCTGCCCCTGCCCCCCTGCTGAGCCGACCTGGCTGCTCTCTCCCGCAGAGAGCAGCCAGAATATCGGCAAGTATGCAGCAGGGGGTTCTGGCAGCATCAGCTGTGGCCGCAGCTGGATCCGGGAGGCCTGCAGTGTCTGAGGTGGGCAGCACTTCCTCCGCCACTGTCACCTTCCCCTGCCGGAGAGAAAGCCAGAGACATACCCTTCCTGCAGCTGGGCTACCCCTATCACCTCAGCGCTGGACGGGCAGAAGTCTATGGAGGGGACCGGCAGGGGTTTCGGGCTGCAGGAGCAGCAACCGCAGCCAGATCAGGGAGGCCTGCAGGGTCAGAGCTGGGCAGCACTTCCACCAACACTGTCACCTCTGTGCTGGGCATGTTCACCAGTCCGTACGGACGGAGGTGTCCACAACAGGCAGCAGTATAATGAGTCAGACAAACTCATTACACGCTGCCCACTGCTGCGCCGCATGCCCTCGATGGAGGAAGCCTAGATGTGGTCCCCAGCGGCAGCGAGGGAGAAGGGTGATCACATCACCCTTCAACCCGGCACCTCACAATCAGCTGGGGATCTGCAGTAGCTTCATCTCTCTCTCCCTCTCTGACAGCACAGCAGCCCCTCTGGGTCCCATGTAGCTCTGCCCCCTGCTCACAGTTCACTCGGCCTCTCCTGATTAAAAAGAAAATAAGAGCCTGACCTGCTGCTCAGATGCGAGGAGGGGACGGGCGGTAGGTCCTCTGTGAGTGCACTACACAGCAAAATTAACTGACTCCTCACAACAGTGTGGACTGCGGGCGACGTCAGATGCCAATTTGGTTGTGCTTGCCGCACTACCTGCCCATCAAGCCCAACGTGGTGCCATGGTGCCAGCCCCGCCCACTATACGGATTCCATTTTGTATTAGGAACCCTATAACAGCATTCCGACATCCCTCCCTATGACGCTGCCATCCATACACTGCCGCTCTCATACATCCGCACATCGCCGCTCTCATACATCCGCACACTGCCGCTCTCACACAACTGTACACTGCCGCTCTCATACATCCGCACACTGCCGCTCTCATACATCCATACACTGCTGCTCTCATACATCCATACACTGCCGCTCTCATACATCCGCACACTGCCGCTCTCCTACATCCATACACTGCTGCTCTCATACATCCATACACTGCCGCTCTCATACATCCGTACACTGCCGCTCTCATACATCCGCACACTGCCGCTCTCCTACATCCATACACTGCCGCTCTCATACATCCGCACACTGCCGCTCTCATACATCCGCACACTGCCGCTCTCACACAACTGTACACTGCTGCTCTCATACATCCATACACTGCCGCTCTCATACATCCGCACACTGCCGCTCTCACACAACTGTACACTGCTGCTCTCATACATCCATACACTGCCGCTCTCATACATCCATACACTGCCGCTCTCATACATCCATACACTGCCGCTCTCATACATCCATACACTGCCACTCTCATACATCCATACACTGCTGCTCTCATACATCCATACACTGCTGCTCTCATACATCCGTACACTGCCGCTCTCATACATCCGTACACCGGCGCTCTCATACATCCGCACACTGCCGCTCTCATACATCCGCACACTGCCGCTCTCACACAACTGTACACTGCTGCTCTCATACATCCATACACTGCCGCTCTCCTACATCCATACACTGCCACTCTCACACAACTGTACACTGCTGCTCTCATACATCCATACACTGCCGCTCTCATACATCCGTACACTGCCGCTCTCACACATCCACACACTGCCGCTCTCATACATCCGCATACTGCTGCTCTCATACATCCGTACACTGCCGCTCTCACACATCCACACACTGCCGCTCTCATACATCCGCATACTGCTGCTCTCATACATCCATACACTGCCGCTCTCCTACATCCATACACTGCTGCTCTCATACATCCGTACACTGCCGCTCTCATACATCCATACACTGCCGCTCTCATACATCCGTACACTGCCGCTCTCATACATCCGTACACTGCTGCTCTCATACATCCGTACACTGCCGCTCTCATACATCCGTACACTGCCGCTCTCATACATCCGTACACTGCTGCTCTCATACATCCATACACTGCTGCTCTCATACATCCGTACACTGCCGCTCTCATACATCCGTACACCGGCGCTCTCATACATCCGCACACTGCCGCTCTCATACATCCGCACACTGCCGCTCTCACACAACTGTACACTGCTGCTCTCATACATCCATACACTGCCGCTCTCCTACATCCATACACTGCCACTCTCACACAACTGTACACTGCTGCTCTCATACATCCATACACTGCCGCTCTCACACAACTGTACACTGTTGCTCTCATACATCCGCACACTGCCGCTCTCATACATCCGTACACTGCCGCTCTCATACATCCATACACTGCCGCTCTCATACATCCGCACACTGCCGCTCTCATACATCCGCACACTGCCGCTCTCATACATCCGTACACTGCCGCTCTCATACATCCGTACACTGCCGCTCTCATACATCCATACACTGCCACTCTCATACATCCGTACACTGTTGCTCTCATACATCCATACACTGCCGCTCTCACACAACTGTACACTGCCGCTCTCATACATCCGTACACTGCCGCTCTCATACATCCGTACACTGCCGCTCTCATACATCCGTACACTGTTGCTCTCATACATCCATACACTGCCGCTCTCACACAACTGTACACTGCCGCTCTCATACATCCGCACACTGCCGCTCTCCTACATCCATACACTGCTGCTCTCATACATCCGCACACTGCCGCTCTCATACATCCGCACACTGCCGCTCTCATACATCCATACACTGCCGCTCTCATACATCCGTACACTGTTGCTCTCATACATCCGCACACTGCCGCTCTCATACATCCGTACACTGTTGCTCTCATACATCCGCACACTGCCGCTCTCATACATCCGTACACTGCCGCTCTCATACATCCGCACACTGCCGCTCTCATACATCCGCACACTGCCGCTCTCATACATCCATACACTGCCGCTCTCATACATCTGCACACTGCCGCTCTCCTACATCCATACACTGCTGCTCTCATACATCCGCACACTGCCGCTCTCATACATCCGTACACTGTTGCTCTCATACATCCGCACACTGCCGCTCTCATACATCCGTACACTGCCGCTCTCATACATCCATACACTGCCGCTCTCATACATCCGCACACTGCCGCTCTCACACAACTGTACACTGTTGCTCTCATACATCCGCACACTGCCGCTCTCATACATCCGTACACTGCCGCTCTCCTACATCCATACACTGCTGCTCTCATACATCCATACACTGCCGCTCTCACACAACTGTACACTGCCGCTCTCATACATCCGCACACTGCCGCTCTCCTACATCCATACACTGCTGCTCTCATACATCCGTACACTGCCGCTCTCATACATCCATACACTGCTGCTCTCATACATCCGTACACTGCCGCTCTCATACATCCATACACCGCCGCTCTCATACATCCGTACACTGCCGCTCTCATACATCCACACACTGCTGCTCTCATACATCCGTACACTGCCGCTCTCATACATCCGTACACCGCCGCTCTCCTACATCCATACACTGCTGCTCTCATACATCCGTACACTGCCGCTCTCATACATCCATACACTGCTGCTCTCATACATCCGTACACTGCCGCTCTCATACATCCATACACCGCCGCTCTCATACATCCATACACTGCCGCTCTCATACATCCGTACACTGCCGCTCTCATACATCCACACACTGCTGCTCTCATACATCCACACACTGCTGCTCTCATACATCCGTACACTGCCGCTCTCATACATCCATACACCGCCGCTCTCATACATCCGTACACTGCTGCTCTCATACATCCGTACACTGCTGCTCTCATACATCCATACACTGCTGCTCTCATACATCCGTACACTGCTGCTCTCATACATCCGTACACTGCCGCTCTCATACATCCGTACACCGGCGCTCTCATACATCCGCACACTGCCGCTCTCATACATCCGCACACTGCCGCTCTCATACATCCGTACACCGGCGCTCTCACACAACTGTACACTGCTGCTCTCATACATCCATACACTGCCGCTCTCCTACATCCATACACTGCCACTCTCACACAACTGTACACTGCTGCTCTCATACATCCATACACTGCCGCTCTCATACATCCGTACACTGCCGCTCTCACACATCCACACACTGCCGCTCTCATACATCCGCATACTGCCGCTCTCATACATCCGTACACTGCCGCTCTCATACATCCGTACACTGCCGCTCTCATACATCCGCATACTGCCGCTCTCATACATCCGTACACTGCCGCTCTCATACATCCGTACACTGCCGCTCTCATACATCCGCACATCGCCGCTCTCATACATCCGCACACTGCCGCTCTCACACAACTGTACACTGCTGCTCTCATACATCCATACACTGCCGCTCTCATACATCCATACACTGCTGCTCTCATACATCCGTACACTGCCGCTCTCATACATCCATACACTGCCGCTCTCATACATCCATACACTGCTGCTCTCATACATCCATACACTGCCGCTCTCATACATCCATACACTGCTGCTCTCATACATCCGTACACTGCCGCTCTCATACATCCATACACTGCTGCTCTCATACATCCGTACACTGCCGCTCTCCTACATCCATACACTGCTGCTCTCATACATCCGTACACTGCCGCTCTCATACATCCATACACTGCTGCTCTCATACATCCGCACACTGCCGCTCTCATACATCCGCACACTGCCGCTCTCACACAACTGTACACTGTTGCTCTCATACATCCGCACACTGCCGCTCTCATACATCCGTACACTGCCACTCTCATACATCCATACACTGCCGCTCTCATACATCCGCACACTGCCGCTCTCATACATCCGTACACTGCCGCTCTCATACATCCGTACACTGCCGCTCTCCTACATCCATACACTGCTGCTCTCATACATCCGCACACTGCCGCTCTCATACATCCATACACTGCTGCTCTCATACATCCGCACACTGCCGCTCTCATACATCCGCACACTGCCGCTCTCACACAACTGTACACTGTTGCTCTCATACATCCGCACACTGCCGCTCTCATACATCCGTACACTGCCACTCTCATACATCCATACACTGCCGCTCTCATACATCCGCACACTGCCGCTCTCATACATCCGCACACTGCCGCTCTCATACATCCGTACACTGCCGCTCTCATACATCCGTACACTGCCGCTCTCATACATCCATACACTGCCGCTCTCATACATCCGTACACTGCCGCTCTCATACATCCATACACTGCCGCTCTCCTACATCCATACACTGCCACTCTCACACAACTGTACACTGCTGCTCTCATACATCCATACACTGCCGCTCTCACACAACTGTACACTGTTGCTCTCATACATCCGCACACTGCCGCTCTCATACATCCGTACACTGCCACTCTCATACATCCATACACTGCCGCTCTCATACATCCGCACACTGCCGCTCTCATACATCCGCACACTGCCGCTCTCATACATCCGTACACTGCCGCTCTCATACATCCGTACACTGCCGCTCTCCTACATCCATACACTGCTGCTCTCATACATCCGCACACTGCCGCTCTCATACATCCACACACTGCCGCTCTCATACATCCGTACACTGCCGCTCTCATACATCCGCACACTGCCGCTCTCATACATCCATACACTGCCGCTCTCATACATCCGCACACTGCCGCTCTCACACAACTGTACACTGTTGCTCTCATACATCCGCACACTGCCGCTCTCATACATCCGTACACTGCCGCTCTCATACATCCGTACACTGCCGCTCTCATACATCCATACACTGCCGCTCTCATACATCCGTACACTGCCGCTCTCATACATCCGTACACTGCCGCTCTCACACAACTGTACACTGTTGCTCTCATACATCCGCACACTGCCGCTCTCATACATCCGTACACTGCCACTCTCATACATCCATACACTGCCGCTCTCATACATCCATACACTGCCGCTCTCATACATCCGTACACTGCCGCTCTCATACATCCGTACACTGCCGCTCTCATACATCCGCACACTGCCGCTCTCATACATACGCACACTGCCACTCTCATACATCCGCACACTGCCGCTCTCATACATCCATACACTGCCGCTCTCATACATCCATACACTGCCGCTCTCATACATCTGCACACTGCCACTCTCATACATCCGCACACTGCCGCTCTCATACATCCATACAACCCCGCTCTCATACATCTGCACACTGCCGCTCTCATACATCCATACAACCCCGCTCTCATACATCCACACACTGCTGCTCTCATACATCCGCACACTGCCGCTCTCATACATCCGCACACTGCCGCTCTCATACATCCGCACACTGCTGCTCTCATACATACGCACACTGCCGCTCTCATACATCCGTACACTGCCGCTCTCATACATCCGCACACCGGCGCTCTCATACATCCGCACACTGCCGCTCTCATACATCCACACACTGACGCTCTCATACATCCATACACTGCTGCTCTCATACATCCGCACATCGCCGCTCTCATACATCCACACACTGCTGCTCTCATACATCCGCACACTGCCGCTCTCATACATCCGCACACTGCCGCTCTCATACATCCGCACACTGCTGCTCTCATACATACGCACACTGCCGCTCTCATACATCCGTACACTGCCGCTCTCATACATCCGCACACCGGCGCTCTCATACATCCGCACACTGCTGCTCTCATACATCCACACACTGACGCTCTCATACATCCATACACTGCCGCTCTCATACATCCGCACATCGCCGCTCTCATACATCCGCACACTGCCGCTCTCACACAACTGTACACTGCTGCTCTCATACATCCATACACTGCCGCTCTCCTACATCCATACACTGCTGCTCTCATACATCCGTACACTGCCGCTCTCATACATCCATACACTGCCGCTCTCATACATCCGTACACTGCCGCTCTCATACATCCGTACACTGCTGCTCTCATACATCCGTACACTGCCGCTCTCATACATCCGTACACTGCCGCTCTCATACATCCGTACACTGCTGCTCTCATACATCCATACACTGCTGCTCTCATACATCCGTACACTGCCGCTCTCATACATCCACACACTGCCGCTCTCATACATCCGCACACTGCCGCTCTCACACAACTGTACACTGCTGCTCTCATACATCCATACACTGCCGCTCTCCTACATCCATACACTGCCACTCTCACACAACTGTACACTGCTGCTCTCATACATCCATACACTGTTGCTCTCATACATCCGCACACTGCCGCTCTCATACATCCGTACACTGCCGCTCTCATACATCCATACACTGCCGCTCTCATACATCCGCACACTGCCGCTCTCATACATCCGCACACTGCCGCTCTCATACATCCGTACACTGCCGCTCTCATACATCCATACACTGCCGCTCTCATACATCCGTACACTGCCGCTCTCATACATCCGTACACTGCCGCTCTCATACATCCGCACACTGCCGCTCTCATACATCCGCACACTGCCGCTCTCATACATCCGTACACTGCCGCTCTCATACATCCGTACACTGTTGCTCTCATACATCCATACACTGCCGCTCTCATACATCCATACACTGCCGCTCTCATACATCCGTACACTGCCGCTCTCATACATCCGCACACTGCCGCTCTCATACATCCGCACACTGCCGCTCTCATACATCTGCACACTGCCACTCTCATACATCTGCACACTGCCGCTCTCATACATCCGCACACTGCCACTCTCATACATCTGCACACTGCCACTCTCATACATCTGCACACTGCCACTCTCATACATCCGCACACTGCCGCTCTCATACATCCGCACACTGCCGCTCTCATACATCCGCACACTGCCGCTCTCATACATCCGCACACTGCCGCTCTCATACATCCGTACACCGCCGCTCTCATACATCCACACACTGCCGCTCTCATACATCCGCACACCGGCGCTCTCATACATCCGCACACCGGCGCTCTCATACATCCGCACACCGGCGCTCTCATACATCCGCACACTGCCGCTCTCATACATCCGCACACTGCCGCTCTCATACATCCGTACACCGGCGCTCTCACACAACTGTACACTGCTGCTCTCATACATCCGCACACTGCCGCTCTCATACATCCGCACACTGCCGCTCTCATACATCCGTACACCGCCGCTCTCATACATCCACACACTGCTGCTCTCACACAACTGTACACTGTTGCTCTCATATATCCATACACTGCCGCTCTCATACATCCGCACACTGCTGCGCTCACACAACTGTACACTGCTGCTCTCATATATCCATACACTGCCGCTCTCATACATCCGTACAACCCCGCTCTTATACATCCGTACAACCCCGCACTCTTACAGACGCACACTGCCGCACTCTTACAGACGCACACTGCCGCACTCTTACAGACGCACACTGCCGCACTCTTACAGCCGCACACCATCGCACTCTTACAGCCGCACACCATCGCACTCATACAGCCGCACACCGATGCAGTTATACAGCCGTACACTGCCGCTCTCATACATCCACACATTGCTGCTCTCATCCATCCGCACTCTGCCGCTCTCATACATCCGCACACTGCCGCTGTCATATATCCGCACACTGCCGCTGTCATCTATACATACATAGCATCCATACATCTACACATCAAATCCCCGCGCAAGGGAACACTGAAATCTCTATCACTTTTCCCCGGGGTGTGACCACAGCCAGCCACTACTCCGGCCACCTTCTTGTGACACCAAAATGCATCTTACAAATCATCAGGGTGGTGCTGCTGCTGGGGGCAGGTTGCTGCCTCAGTCTCCTGGTTGGTGCTGCGATTGGAGGGGGTACTGCTTCCCTGTGCTGCCACTGTCTCCCGGATCATCGTGCCGCTGGCTGAATTGCAGCTTGACGCTACTGCTGCCAGGAGTAACAGCTTTCTGACTGTTGTTGCTGGTGGCTGCCTACTGCTCATTGCCGCCGGAACACTGACCGGCTCGGCAGTGATGCTGGCAGAGGAGTAGTGGCGGTGGGGTGGGGGGGTGCCTGCTCCCTTCCCTTGAGCATGCCGCAGTGTAAAAAAATCAATAATAAATAGAGAGCATACCAGGGTGAGAGTCTGTATGGATCACACAGTGATTACATGGGGCACAGCATAAGGACGCCTTGCTGTGAGGGGCTCTGCCCACATAGATTGCTGCACCCTCTCTGATGTCAGCCGCTGCCCTCTCGTTCTCTGGGCGGCCAGTTCCAGTGTGAGGTAGGAGAGGAAGAGAACACACAGGTGTTAGGCGCCGTGGTCCGTGATGTACTAGCCGCAGGCTCCCTAGCAACGCTAGGACGCCGGGCGCGCTGAGCCGCCTGGACCCTAGCAATGGGGACGCCACGGACGGACTGCGCTCCCCGTTGCAGGGTCAATCAAGTGAACTACACACACACTTGTCTTCTGGTCGTGCAGCAAGGCAGCTGCACGGCATTGTGCTAATCAGGCTCTGAACTTCTGATTGGAGGACTCCCTGCTAAATACCTTCTCAGTGCTTCACACAGACGCCGGTAATAGCTTCCTGCATGCTGCTTTGGTTTGCCGACGTCTGTTCCAGTTCTGCTGTGTCCGGTCATTCCTGTCCTCAGAGTTCCTGAATCTTGGTGTTGTCATCTCTTCCCAAGGAGTCTTCCAGTCCTCATTTACCCGCAACAGTCGCTAGAGGATCTCGTGTGGTTTTCATGAGTGGCAGCTCTGCCGCGTGCTGCGGCCTAGGCCGCTTTATTTTGTATTTTGTGTTGGTGCATTTGCGGAGGTTTCCGCTCCCACAGTCCTCTCCGGAACTCGCCGGTGCCGGGTAGGAGAGTGGACAAGTGGGTATTTTAGTTGTCCTTTTCCCTGGCGGTTTTCCGCACATACCCTAGTTTAAAGTTAGTTTTGAGCCCCTGGCTTTGTTGTTTAGTAGAGGGCCCCTTGTTATCACCCTGTCTCGGATTTCTCTTTGTCTCCCACTAAGACCTGAGGGGCCATCGGAGTTGGGCAGACGTAATCCGCCCTTCAAACGCGGCTGCCATGGGTCCAAGCAACCATAGTCTCGCAAGAGATTTCTGACAGCACGGGCGAGACAACGGAGATAGGGCGCCAGGGGCTATTCCCATTCCCACTCTCCTTCCTAGCATTATGTTCCAGTACTCAGGTCCTTGCTATAAGATATCCCCAGACCAGAGTATTGGAATCATAACAACAGGAGAGCAGCCCTGATATATAACAGAGGTGGAAGTTCTATAGGCAGCAGAGACGGAGACCAGCCTGCCTGTCTCCCAGTGCCCTGATCACTACACGCCACCAGCACAGCATTACAGGAGGGTCCTATAGTGCTGCCCTGAGCTAACAGGTGTGTGTACCAAGTGTACCCCGTACAGTGTGCTGCGCCCTGGTGTCTCTGAGAGGGGTGAGGTCACCGTGCCGCTTTAGTATATGGCTTTTCCTTAGTACTGTACGTTACAGCCCTGCACTAGTAGTGGCAACTCTGCCCTATGTGAACCTGTGAGGTTATTTTCCTATTTACAGAATAACCGGGGAGAAGGCGGCCATATTGCGGCTCTCAAGAGAAGGCACTCTAGGTACACCCCCTGCTGGCGGCCACTGCGCAGGCGCAACAAATTGAAATGCCCTATCTCTATAATGGGGCATATTTCTCTTAATTAAAAAAACCCTGTAACTTTCTGAAAAACCTCAACCCCAAAAGGCACTTCACAGGGACATGCTCTATCTAATAAAACAAACCCCAAGTCATATATATATATATATATATATATATATAAGATTTTACTCACCGGTAAATCTATTTCACGTAGTCCGTAGTGGATGCTGGGACTCCGTAAGGACCATGGGGAATAGCGGCTCCGCAGGAGACTGGGCAAACTAAAGAGAGCTTTAGGACTACCTGGTGTGCACTGGCTCCTCCCCCTATGACCCTCCTCCAGACCTCAGTTAGGATACTGTGCCCGGAAGAGCTGACACTAAGCAAGGATTTTGAATCCCGGGTAAGACTCATACCAGCCACACCAATCACACTGTACAACTCGTGTTACTATACCCAGTTAACAGTATGACAACAACGGAGCCTCTGCACAGATGGCTCTCAACAATAACCCTTTTGTTAACAATAACTATGTACAAGTATTGCAGACAATCCGCACTTGGGATGGGTGCCCAGCATCCACTACGGACTACGAGAAATAGATTTACCGGTGAGTAAAATCTTATTTTCTCTGACGTCCTAAGTGGATGCTGGGACTCCGTAAGGACCATGGGGATTATATCAAAGCTCCCAAACAGGCGGGAGAGTGCGGATGACTCTGCAGCACCGAATGAGCGAACTCCAGGTCCTCCTCAGTCAGGGTGTCAAACTTGTAAAATCTTGCAAATGTGTTTGACCCCGACCAAGTAGCAGCTCGGCAAAGTTGTAAAGCAGAGACCCCTCGGGCAGCCGCCCAAGAAGAGCCCACCTTCCTCGTGGAATGGGCTTTTACTGATCTAGAATGCGGAAGTCCCACCGCAGAATGTGCAAGCTGAATTGTGCTACATATCCAGCGAGCAATAGTCTGCTTTGAAGCAGGAGCACCCAGCTTGTTTGGTGCGTAGAGGATAAACAGCGAGTCAGTTTTCCTGACTCCAGCCATTCTGGAAGCAAATTTTCAGGGCCCTGACTACATCCAGCAACTTGGAATCCTCCAAGTTCCGAGTAGCCGCAGGCACCACAATAGGTTGGTTCAAATGAAACGCTGAAACCACCTTAGGCAGAAATTGGGGACGAGTCCTCAATTCCGCCCTATCCATATGGAAAAAAGGGCTTTTACATGACAAAGCCGCCAACTCTGACTCCGAAGCCAGGGCCAATAGCATGACCACTTTCCACGTGAGATATTTTAACTCCACGATTTAAGTGGCTCAAACCAATGTGATTTAAGGAAATCCAACACCACGTTGAGTTCCCAAGGTGCCACTGGAGGCACAAAAGGAGGCTGAATATGCAGCACTCCTTTAACAAAAGTCTGAACTTCCGGCAGGGAAGCCAGTTCTTTTTGGAAGAAAATCGACAGAGCCGAAATCTGGACCTTAATGGACCCCAATTTGAGGCCCATAGTTACCCCTGACTGTAGGAAGTGCCGGAATCAACCCAGTTGAAATTCCTCCATTGGGGCCTTCCTGTCCTCACACCAAGCAACATATTTTCGCCATATGCGGTGATAATGTTTTGCGGTCACGTCCTTCCTGGATTTGATCAGCGTAGGAATGACTTCCTCCGGAATGCCCTTTTCCTTCAGGATCCGGTGTTCAACCGCCATGCCGTCAAACGCAGCCGCGGTAAGTCTTGGAACAGAGAAGGCCCCTGCTGCAGCAGGTCTTGTCTGAGCAGTAGAGGCCATGGGTCCTCTGAGATCATTTCTTGAAGTTCTGGGTACCAAGCTCTTCTTGGCCAATCCGGAACAATGGTTATAGTTCTTACTCTTCTCCTTCTTATTATCCTCAGCACCCTTGGTATGAGGGGAAGAGGAGGAAACACATTAACCGACCGGTACACCCACGGTGTCACTAGAGCATCCACCGATATCGCCTGAGGGTCCCTTGACCTGGCACAATAGTTTTCTAGCTTTTTGTTGAGGCGGGACGCCATCATGTCCACCTGTGGCCATTCCCATTCGGTCGTGTCTGCTGAGGAAGTCTGCTTCCCAGTTGTCCACTCCCGGAATAAACACTGAAGACAGTGCTAACACGTGATTTTCCGCCCATCGGAGAATCTTCATGGCTCTTGCCATCGCCATCCTGCTTCTCGTGCCGCCCTGTCGGTTTACATGGGCGACCGCCGTGATGTTGTCTGAGTGAATCAGTACTAGCTGACTTTGAAGCAGGGGTCTTGCCTGACTTAGGGCATTGTAAATGGCTCTTAGTTCCAGAATATTTATGTGTAGGGACATTTCCTGGCTTGACCATAATCCCTGGAAATTTCTTCCCTGTGTGACTGCTCCCCAGCTTCGAAGGCTGGCGTCCGTGGTTACCAGGACCCAGTCCTGTATGCCGAATCTGCAGCCCTCCAGAAGATGAGCACTCTGCAGCCACCAAAGTAGAGACACCCTGGTCCTTGCAGACAGGGTTAACCTCTGATGCATCTGAAGATGCGATCCGGACCCCTTGTCCAACAGATCCCACTGACAGATCCGTGCATGGAACCTTCCGAACGGAATTGCTTCGTAAGAAGCTGCCATCTTTCCCAGGACTCGTGTGCAGTAGTGCACCGACACCTGTTTTGGTCTTAGGAGGTCTCTGACTAGCGATGACAACTCATTGGCCTTCTCCTCCGGGAGAAACACCCTTTTCTGTTCTGTGTCCAGAACCATCCCTAGGAACAATAGACGTGTTGCAGGAACCAGCTGCGACTTTGGAATATTCAGGATCCAGCCGTGCTGTTGTAGCACCAGCCTAGAGCAAGTGCTACTCCGATCAACAACTGTTCCTTGGACCTCGCCTTTATCAGGAGATTGTCCAAGTACGAGATAATTATAACTCTTTTTTTTCACAGGAGTATCATCATCTCGGCCATTACCTTGGTAAACACCCTCAGTGCCGTGTACAGACCAAACGGCAGCGCCTGGAATTGGTAATGACAGTCCTGTACCACAAATCTGAGGTACTCCTGGTGAGGAGTGTAAACGGGGACATGCAGGTAAGCATCCTTGATGTCCAGTGATACCATGTAATCTCCTTCCTCCAGGCTTGAGATAACCGCCCTGAGCGATTCCATCTTGAACTTAAACCGTTTTATATACGTGTTCAAAGATTTTAAATTTAAAATGGGTCTCACCGAACCGTCCGGTTTCGGTACCACAAACATTGTGGAATAGTAACCCCTTCCTTGTTGAAGGAGGGGTACCTTGACTATCACCTGCTGCGAATACAGCTTGTGAATTTGCCTCTATCACAGCCTCCCTGTCCAAGGGAGATGTTGGCAAGGCTGATTTTAGGAAACGGCGAGGGGGAGACGTCTCGAATTCCAGCTTGTATCCCTGAGACACTACTTGTAGAATTCAGGGATCCACCTGTGAGCAAGCCCACTGACCGCTGAAGCACTTGAGACGGGCCCCCACCGCACCTGGCTTCACCAGTGGAGCCCCAGCGTCATGCTGTGGACTTAGCGGAAGCGGGGGAGGACTCTTGTTCCTGGGAACTGGCTGTATATATATATGCACACACACTCATGTATATACATGCATATACATGTATACACAAATACACGTATGTACATGTTTATGTATGTATAATACACTGATAGAGTACATTATATTTATGAATTAATTGCTTCCCGATTCTGCAGCAGCATCATCAGCACCACCAGTGTTACTCACAGTCACTTCACACTGACTGCTGCACAACACATCACTTAATTTCCGGGCCGCCCGCCACCTGGTGAAGAGACATGGGAGATGAAGGACCAGCAGTGCCACGTTGAGCGGAAGTATTGTGAATTAGTTACCCACACACTCCTTGTGACACCTGCTCCCCGTCTGCCCTCCCACCCGCCGCCTGCTGTCCGGAACCCGCACTGACAAGTAGGTCTCAGCAGAATGTGTCTGCTGGCGGCTCCCAGTCCCCCCTAGAGGAACACTGCCAGCGAGGCCGCCAACGAATGCACTCAGCATAGTATTAGCAGCAGGCAGAGGGGGGGGGGGGGGGGGGGGGGGTGCAGCGGTGGTGGGAGGTACAGAAATGAGCTGCAGGCTAGGCTCCACTGATCACACACTCAGCGATCACTGTGCTACAGCAAGCGTGGCGTGCAGCGGTGCTGGACATTAGGGAGTGCCTGTGCGCACCAGGCACCCCCTGTACGCACGCCTATGCGCTACCACCCCCCATATGCCACACTACATCACTATGCTATAGCCTTCCCATATGCTGCACTTCATAGTTACACTATACCCCCCATACAACATACTACATCACCACACTACACTACTCACAATAAAATTAAAACATCCCAATTCCTCATTCTTAATGAGCTCACGTGAGTTCTCTCCCCAACGGAGCTCCAGACCAAGTAACAATGAAGACACCAGCAGCGTGTAGGGGGCAGGCCTGGTCCACTTGTCAGGAGAGAGCAGTCACTGGAGCGTAAGAAGGGGGCGGGGCCTAGTCCTACAGACGGGAGAGAGCACAGACAGGAGAGAGCAAGGTACAGGGGTAGAAGAGGACGGCTGATGTGAAGAAGGGGGAGGGGCCTATTCTTACAGGCTCTCAAAATTCGACTTTTTAAAATTCGACATTTGACAAATTCGACTTTTCTGCAATGGTACAAATGCGGCAATTCGACAAAAGTATATTCAATTGAAGTTTGTAAATTCGACAACAGTGCTTTTAAACAGTAAATTCGTCATTTTCAATCCGCCACACTTTGCAGGCGGAATCTAATAAAAAAAATTAAAACATGTTTTTTTTGCTGTTTTTTGGGGGGTAATAGCATATCTATTTATATTAGAAGGGATTAGGTACTTGGTTTGTCTTTTTTGGAGGCACAAGTATTATTTATATATTTTTTAAAAGATTATTATTTGGGTTTTTTTTTTTAATGGAATGTGAAAAACCCGGAAAAAAAAATTGAGTGGGGTCCCCCCTCCAAAGCATAACCAGCCTCGGGCTCTTCGAGCCGATCCTGGTTCTAAAAATCCGGGGGAAAAACGGACAGGGGATCCCCGTATTTTTAAAACCAGCGCCGGGCTCTGCGCCTGGTGCAAAAAATACGGGGGACAAAAAGAGTAGGGTCCCCCATATTTTTTACACCAGCATCAGGCTCCACTAGCTGGACAGATAATGCCACAGCCGGGGGTCACTTTTATACAGTGCCCTGCCATGGCCGGGGTACCCTGGGGGAGTGGGGACCCCTTCAATCAAGGGGTCCCCCCCCAGCCACCCAAGGGCCAGGAATGAAGCCCGAGGCTGTCCCCCCCATCCAAGGGCTGCGGATGGGAGGCTGATAGCCTTGAGAAAATTGAAAGAATATTGTTTTTTCCAGTAGCACTACAAGTCCCAGCAAGCCTCTCCCGCAAGCTGGTACTTTGAGAACCACAAGTACCAGCATGCGGGAGAAAAACGGGCCCGCTGGTACCTGTAGTTCTACTGGGAAAAAAATACCCAAATAAAAACAGGACACAGACACCGTGAAAGTATAACTTTATTTCACACCTGCCGACACACACATACTTACCTATGTTGACACGAAGCAGTCGGTCCTCTTCTCCAAGAAGAATCCACGGGTACCTGAAAATAATAAGAATTTACTTACCGATAATTCTATTTCTCGGAGTCCGTAGTGGATGCTGGGGTTCCTGAAAGGACCATGGGGAATAGCGGCTCCGCAGGAGACAGGGCACAAAAAGTAAAGCTTTTCCAGATCAGGTGGTGTGCACTGGCTCCTCCCCCTATGACCCTCCTCCAGACTCCAGTTAGATACTGTGCCCGGACGAGCGTACACAATAAGGGAGGAATTTTGAATCCCGGGTAAGACTCATACCAGCCACACCAATCACACTGTACAACCTGTGATCTGAACCCAGTTAACAGTATGATAACAGAGGAGCCTCTGAAAAGATGGCTCACAATAACAATAACCCGATTTAGTTAGCAATAACTATGTACAAGTATTGCAGATAATTCGCACTTGGGATGGGCGCCCAGCATCCACTACGGACTCCGAGAAATAGAATTATCGGTAAGTAAATTCTTATTTTCTCTATCGTCCTAGTGGATGCTGGGGTTCCTGAAAGGACCATGGGGATTATACCAAAGCTCCCAAACGGGCGGGAGAGTGCGGATGACTCTGCAGCACCGAATGAGAGAACTCCAGGTCCTCTTTTGCCAGGGTATCAAATTTGTAGAATTTTACAAACGTGTTTTCCCCCGACCACGTAACTGCTCGGCAGAGTTGCAATGCCGAGACCCCCTCGGGCAGCCGCCCAAGATGAGCCCACCGTCCTTGTGGAATGGGCCTTAACAGATTTAGGCTGTGGCAGGCCTGCCACAGAATGTGCAAGTTGAATTGTGCTACCAATCCAACGAGCAATCGACTGCTTAAAAGCAGGAGCACCCAGTTTGTTGGGTGCCTACAGGATAACAGCAAGTCAGATTTCCTGACTCCAGCCGACCTGGAAACTATATTTTCAGGGCCCTGACAACATCCAGCAACTTGGAGTCCTCCAAGTCCCTAGTAGCCGCAGGTACCACAATAAGCTGGTTCAGGTGAAACGCTGACACCACCCTAAGGAGAAACTGGGGACGAGTCCGCAGCTTTGCTCTGTCCGAATGGACAATCAGATATGGCTTTTTGAGGCAAAGCCGCCAATTCTGACACTCGCCTGGCCCCGGCCAGGACCGACAGCATGGCCACTTTCCATGTGAGATATATCAAATCCACAGATTTGAGTTGTATTAAACCAATGTGATTTTAGGAATCCCAAAACTACGTTGAGATCTCCCAGTGCCACTGGAGACATCAAAAGGGGGGGTTGTATATGCAGTACTCCCTTAACAAACTTCTGGACTTCAGGAACTGAAGCCAATTTCTTTTCTGGAAGAAAATCGACAGGTCGAAATTTGAACCTTAATGGACCCCAATTTGAGACCCATAGACACTCCTGTTTGCAGGAAATGTAGGAATTAACCTAGTTGAAATTCTTCCGTGGAGCCTTCCTGGCCTCACACCATGGAACATATATTCACCTAAACGGTGATAATGTTGTGCGGTCACCTCCTTCCTGGCTCTGACCAGGGTAGGGATGACCTCTTCCGGAATGCCTTTTTCCCTTAGGATCCGGCGTTCACCCGCCCTGGCGTCAACGCAGCTGCGGTAAATCTTGGAACAGACAAGATTCTTGCTGAATCAAGACCCTTCTTAGTATCTCTTGAAATTCCGGGTACCAAGTCGTTCTTGGCCAAACAGGAGCCACGAGTATAGTTCTTACTCCTCTCCTTCCTATCATTCTCAATACACTGGGTATGAAAGGCAGAGGATGGAACACATACACCGACTGGTACACCCACGGTGTTACCAGAGCGTCCCAGCTATTGCCTGAGTGTCTCTTGACCTGGCGCTTCATGTGGGACGCCATCATAACCACCTTTGGTCTTTCCCAACGGTTTACAATCCTGTGGAAACTTCCCGATTAAGTTCCCACTTTTCCGGGTGGAATTCATACATGCTGAGGAAATCTTCCCAGTTGTCCACTCCCGGAATGAACACTGCTGACAGTGTTATCACATGATTTTTCTCCCAGCGAAAAATCCTTGCTATCATTGCCCTCCTGCTTCTTGTGTCGCCCCGTCTGTTAACGTGGGCGACTGGTATGATGATGTCCTACTGGATCAGCACCGGTTGACTTTGAAGCAGAGGTCTTCCTAGGCTCAGAGCATTGTAAATTGCCTAGCTCCAGTATATTCATGTGGAGAGAAGTCTCCAGACTTGACCACACTTCCTTGGAAATTTCTTCCCTGTGTGACTGCTCCCCAGCCTCTCAGGCTGGCATCCGTGGTCACCAGAACACAGTCCTGAATGCTGAACGTGCTGCCCTCTAGAAGATGAGCACTCTGCAGCCCCCACAGAAGAGACACCCTTGTCCTTGGAGACAGGATTATCCGCTGATGCATCTGAAGATGCGATCCGGACCATTCGTCCCGCAAATCCCCCTGAAATTTTTTTTGCGTGAGATCTGCCGAATGGAATCGCTTCGTAAGAAGCCACCATTTTTCCCAGGACTCCTGTGCATTGATGCACTGATACCTGGTCTGGTTTTAGGAGGTTTCTGACTAGTTCGGATAACTCCCTGGCTTTCTCCTCCAGGAGAAAACCTTTTTCTGGACTATGCCCAGAATCATTCCTAGGAACAGCAGACGTATCGTCGGAAAACGGCTGCGATTTTTGGAATATTTAGAATCCACTCGTGCTGTCGTAGAACTACTTTAGATAGTGCTCTTCCGACGTCCAACTGTTCTCTTGAACTTGCCCTTTTCAGGATATCGTCCAAGTAAGGGATAATTAAGATGCCTTTTTTCTTTGAAGAATCATCTTTTCGGCCATTACCCTGGTAAAGGCCCGGGGTGCCGTGGATACTTCAACGGCAGCGTCTGAAACTGCTATTGACAGTTCTGTACCACGAACCAGAGGTATCCTTGTTGAGAAGGACAAATTTGGACATGGAGGTAATCCTTGATGTCCAGGGACACCATATAGTCCCCTTTTTGGTTCGCTATCACTGCTCTGAGTGACTCCATCTTGATTTGAACCTTTTTATGTAAGTGTTCAAAGATTTCAGATTTAGACTACGTCTCACCAAGCGGTCTGGCTTCAGTACCACAATATAGTGTGGAAGACTAATACCCTTTTCCTTGTTGTAGGAGGGGTACTTTGATTATCACCTGCTGGAAATACAGCTTGTGAATCTTTTCCAATACTGCCTCCCTGTCGGAGGAAGCCGTTGGTAAAGCAGATTTCAGGAACCTGCGAGGAGAAGATGTCTCGACTCTCCAATCTGTACCCCTGGGATAATACTTGTACGATCTAGGGGTCAACTTGCGAGTGATCCCACTGCGCGCTGAGACTCTTGAGACTACCCCCCCACCTCACCTGAGTCCGCTTGCACGGCCCCAGCGCCATGCTGAGGACTTGGCAGACGTGGTGGAGGGCTTCTTTTCCTGGGAAGGGGCTGCCCGCTGCAGTCTACTTCCCTTACCTCTATGTCTGGGCAGATATGACTGGCCTTTTGCCCGCTTGCCCTCATGGAAACGGAAGGATTGAGGCTGAAAAGACGGTGTCTTTTTCTGCTGATATGTAACTTGGGGTAAAAAGGTTGGATTTCCCAGCTGTTGCCGTGGTCCCCAGGTCCGATGGACCGACCCCAACTAACTCCTTCCCTTTATACGGCAATACTTCCATGTGCCGTATGGGATCTGTATCACCTGACCACTGTCGTGTCCATGACATCTTCTGGGAGATATGGACAACGCACTTATCTTGATGCCAGAGTGAAAATATCCCTCTGTGCATCTCGCGTACATATATATAGAATGCATCCTATTAAATGCTCTATATCAATAATATATTGTCAGTCAGGGAATCCGACCAAGCCAACCCAGCACTGCATCTCCAGGCTGATGGCGATCGCTGGTCGCAGTATAACCACCGTATGTGTGTATATACTTTTTAGGATATTTTTCCAGCTTCCTATCAGCTGGCTCCTTGAGGGCGGCCGTATCTGGAGACGGTAACGCCACTTGATAAGCGTGTGAGCGCCTTATCCACCCTAAGGGGTGTTTCCCAACGCGCCCTAACTTCTGGCGGGAAGGGGTATAACGCCAATATTTGCTATCGGGGTAACCCCACGCTTCATCACACACTTCATTTTATTTTATCTGATTCAGGAAAAACTACAGGTAGTTTTTTAACTCCCACATAATACCCTTTTTTGTGGTACTTGTAGTATCAGAAATATGTAACACCTCCTTCATTGCCCTTAACGTGTGGCCCTAATGAGAAATACGTTTGCTTATTCACCGTCGACACTGGATTCAGTGTCCGTGTCTGTGTCGACCGACTGAGGTAAATGGGCGTTTTTAAAGCCCCTGACGGTGTTTCTGAGACGCCTGGACCGGTACTAATTGTTTGTCGGCCGTCTCATGTCGTCAACCGACCTTGCAGCGTGTTGACATTCTCACGTAATTCTCTCAATACGCCACCCATTTCGGTGTCGACTCCCTAGAGAGTGACATCCCCATTACAGGCAATTGCTCCGCCTCCTCACCAACATCGTCCTCATACATGTCGACACACACGTACCGACACACAGCACACACACCGGGAATGCTCTGACAGAGGACAGGACCCCACCAGCCCTTTGGAGAGACAGAGGGAGAGTTTGCCAGCACACACCAAAAACGCTATAATAAATATAGGGACAACCTTATATAAGTGTTTCTCCCTTATAGCATCTTTATATATATATTAATATCGCCAATTAATGCCCCCCCTCTCTGTTTTAACCCTGTTTCTGTAGTACAGTGCAGGGGAGAGCCTGGGAGCCTTCTCTCCAGCCTTTCTGTGAGAGAAAATGGCGCTGTGTGCTGAGGAGATAGGCCCCGCCCCTTTCTCGGCGGGCTCGTCTCCCGCTCTTTAACGGATTATGGCAGGGGTTAAATATCTCCATATAGCCTCTGGGGCTATATGTGAGGTATTTTTAGCCAATATATAGGTTTTCATTTGCCTCCCAGGACGCCCCCCCCAGCGCCCTGCACCCTCAGTGACTGCGTGTGAAGTGTGCTGAGAGGAAAATGGCGCACAGCTGCAGTGCTGTGCGCTACCTTTAGAAGACTGCAAGAGTCTTCTGCCGCCGATTCTGGACCTCTTCTTACTTCAGCATCTGCAAGGGGGCCGGCGGCGCGGCTCCGGTGACCATCCAGGCTGTACCTGTGATCGTCCCTCTGGAGCTGATGTCCAGTAGCCAAGAAGCCAATCCATCCTGCACGCAGGTGAGTTCACTTCTTCTCCCCTCAGTCCCTCGTTGCAGTGATCCTGTTGCCAGCAGGACTCACTGTAAAATAAAAAACCTAAGCTAAACTTTTTCTAAGCAGCTCTTTAGGAGAGCCACCTAGATTGCACCCTTCTCGGCCGGGCACAAAAATCTAACTGGAGTCTGGAGGAGGGTCATAGGGGGAGGAGCCAGTGCACACCACCTGATCTGGAAAAGCTTTACTTTTTGTGCCCTGTCTCCTGCGGAGCCGCTATTCCCCATGGTCCTTTCAGGAACCCCAGCATCCACTAGGACGATAGAGAAAAAAGATAATTATACTCACCTGATCCAGGTTCCAGATTAAATCCACGTACTTGGCAAAACAACAAACCGAACACCCGGACCAGACGGACTGAAAGGGGTCCCATGTTTACACATGGGACCCATTTCCACGAATGCAGACATCCGAATCTCGCGGGAATCAGACAGCGGGATGATGACGTTCGGGCGCGCTCGGGTTAGCCGAGCAAGGCGGGAAGGTTCGAACCTGCCTCGGACCCATGTAAAATGAGTGAAGTCCGGAGGGTCCGGATTCCGACGAACCGAACCCACTCATCACTAGTATGTACGTGTGCGTCAGGTGCCGTGCATGCATGTACGTGTGTGTCAGGTGCCGTGCACGTACGTACGTACGTACGTACGTACGTGTGTGTCAGGTGTCGTGCGTGTACGTGTGTGTGTGTCAGGTGGCGCGTACCTACATGTGTGTATGTCAGGTGCTGTGCATGTATATGTGAGTGGCAGGTGCTGCATGTGTATATATGTGTGAGTGGCAGGTGCTGCGTGTGTATACGAGTGTGTGTGAGGTGCTGCGAGTGTATGTGTGTGTTAGGTGCTCTGAGTGTATATGATTGTGTGTCAGGTGCTGTGCGTGTGTGCGTTAAATGCCACATGTATATATGTGTGTCAGGTGCTGCGTGTGTGTGTGTGTCAGGTACTGCATGTCTGTGTGTGTGGGTGTGTCAGGTGCTGCATGTCAGCGTGTGTGTGTGTATCAGGCGCTGCATATCTGTGTCAGGTGCTGTGTGTGTGTGTGTGTCAGGTGCTGCGTGTGTGTGTGTCAGGTGCTGCGTGTGTGTGTGTGTGTGTCAGGTGCTGCGTGTGTGTGTCAGGTGCTGCGTGTGTGTGTCAGGTGCTGCGTGTGTGTGTCAGGTGCTGCGTGTGTGTCAGGTGCCGCGTGTCTGCGTGTGTGTCAGGTGCCGCGTGTCTGCGTGTGTGTCAGGTGTTGCGCGTCTGCGTGTGTGTCAGATGCTGCGTGTCTGTGTGTGTCAGGTGCTGCGTGTCCGTGTGTGTCAGGTGCTGCGTGTCTGCGTGTGTGTCAGGCGCTGCGTGTGTGCCAGGTGCTGCATGTCTGCGTGTGTGTGTGTGTCAGATGCTGCGTGTGTGCCAGGTGCTGCATGTCTGCGTGTGTGTGTGTGTCAGATGCTGCGTGTGTGTCAGGTGCTGCGTGTGAGTATGTCAGGTGCTGCGTGTGAGTGTCAGGTGCGTGTGTGTGTCAGGTGCTGCGTGTGTCAGGCGCTGCGTGTGTGTGTCAGGCGCTGCGTGTCTGTGTGTGTCAGGCGCTGCGTGTCTGTGTGTGTCAGGCGCTGCGTGTCTGTGTGTGTCAGGCGCTGCGTGTCTGTGTGTGTCAGGTGCTGTGTGTGAGTGTGTGCGTGTGTGTCAGATCCGTGTGAATGTCAGGTACTGCGTCTGTGTGTGTGCGTGTCAGGTGCTGCGTGTGTGCGTGTGTTAGGCGCTGCATATGCGTGTGCGTGTGTCAGGTGCTGCGTGTGAGTGTGTGCGTGTGTGTCAGGTCAGTGTGAGTGTCAGGTGCTGTGTGTGTGTGTGAGTGTCAGGTGCTGTGTGTGTGTGTGTGTGTGTGTGTCAGGTGCTGTGTGTGTGCGTGTGTCAGGCGCTGCATATGCGTATACGTGTGTCAGGCGTTGCATGTCTGTGTGTGTCAGGCGCAGCTGGGGGGGGGGGTGGCCGGACACACAGCAGAGAGGGGGGGTGGCTGGACACACAGCAGAGAGGGGGGGTAGGCAGGACACACAGCAGGGGAGGGGAGGGTGGCCGGACAAACAGCAGGGGAGGAGGGGGGGTAGGCCGGACAAACAGCAGGGAGGGGGGGGAAGGTAGGCCGGATACACAGCAGGTGAGGGGGGGGGGTAGGCCGGACACACAGCAGGTGAGGGGGGGGCTGGACACACAGCAGGGAGGGGGGGGGGGTAGGCCGGACACACAGCAGGGAGGGGGGGGGGGTAGGCCGGACACACAGCAGGGAGGGTGGGGGGGGCGGACACACAGCAGGGGAGGGGAGGGTGGCCGGACAAACAGCAGGGAGGGGGGGTAGGCCGGACACACAGCAGGGAGGGGGAGGGGGGGGTAGGCCGGACACACAGCAGGTGAGGGGGGGGGGGTAGGCCGGACACACAGCAGGTGAGGGGGGGGCTGGACACACAGCAGGTGAGGGGGGGGCTGGACACACAGCAGGGAGGGGTGGGGGTATGCCGGACACACAGCAGGTGAGGGGGGGGGTAGGCCGGACACACAGCAGGTGAGGGGGGGGCTGGACACACAGCAGGTGAGGGGGGGGCTGGACACACAGCAGGGGGGGGTAGGCCGGACACACAGCGGGGGGGGGGCTGGACACACAGCAGGGGAGGGGAGGGTGGCCGGACAAACAGCAGGGGAGGGGAGGGGGGGGTAGGCTGGACACACAGCAGGTGAGGGGGGGGGGGGTGGGGTGGCTGGACACACAGCAGGTGAGGTGGGGGGTGGCTGGACACACAGCAGGTGAGGGGGGGGGGCTGGACACACAGCAGGTTTGGGGGGGGTGGCCTTATTATAATAACCGTGTGGGGGAGGAGTCTGCGGCGGTGGGTGAATGAGATGTGGGGGCAGGCTGCTAAGGGTGCAGGGGAGGAGGGGAAGGGAGCCGGATGGATCTGAATGTGAGCCGCACGTAAGGGACCATACTAATCCTCCCCACCTCAGCCCGCTGGTGCTGCCGCTGCTGCCTGACTTCTTCCGTGCAGCACAGCTGTCTTCTCCGGCTGCCGCTCCCGCACCCGCTTCAGGTGTGGGGGTAACACATCGCTCAGTAGACAAGCGCTGTCAGTGAGGAGTCAGCGCTGCGCCGGATGTCTCCTTTCTCCTGCGGCGCAGCTCCAGCTATTCCTCCCGCTGCGGCTCCCACTTCGGGTAAGGGGACCATATTGCTCAGTAGTGAGCACTTTCGGTATGCCTGCGGCTGCTATGCCGCTACCCCGCTCCTCCACAGTCCTAATGGGTCGCTGCAGTCTGTAACGGACCGCAGGTGCACACACCCAGGAACCGCTGTACTCCTCCCGCAGCCAGCAGTTACTTTTATAACCTCAGCCTGCACGAGACCCCTTCCCTCACTCACTCTCGCTCTCCTGGCGGCCACTGCGCAGCCGCAACAAATTGAAAAGCCCTATCTCTATAATGGGGCATATTTCTCTTAATTAAAAAAACCCTATAACTTTCTGAAAGACCACAACCCCAAAAGGCACTACACTGGGCCATACTCTATCTAGTAAAACAAACCCGAAGTCTTAATTCGTCCTCTGTCCTGAGTTATGCCTTCCCAAAAAAATCCTCATTCACTCTATAGGAAAACGGTGTCAAAAAGCCACAAAGGAAGTCACAGAAAAAAACTGACAGTTGGAACTTTAGGTTACTCCCAATTCCTCATTTTTTATTATTTTGCCCTGAAATTTGGCATGCAGCACAGGGTGACGATTCTACGCGCCCATGCCAAATTTCAGCTCAGTACGTCCAATCAGATTTGAGGTGTAGCCCCTCAAACACCATGCCCCCATCTCAGAAGTTCCCTATGGGAGAATTCCGTTTGTTCGATTCAGCCTTAATATAAGGGCACGACCGTGGCCTTATAATATCTACATACTAGGGTCTCAATTTCTGCTGATAAGGTAACTGTCCACGCTGCCCCAGCGCTCTAAACCCATGTCGACACAATCGCCGGTCTGAGTAGTGTACCAGAATGTGCACGCTATCTGCAGGATCCCTGAGAACAGCTGTTACGACAGGTAACCTTTTGGGCAAACGTGACACCCTAGGGGAAGATTCCCATCGTATCCTGGCCCTAGTGGGGAAAGGATACTCCTTGAGAATTCTTTGTGGGAAACTGCAGTCTTTTGTCTGGAGATTCCCGCTCTTTTTCCTCATGAGGAGGGAAATTTACCTCAGCTTTCTTCCCCTTAACATGTGTACCCTCGTGTCAGGGACAGATGAGTCATCAGTGATATGCAAATCATCTTTTATTACAACAATCATATATTGAATACTTTCCTGCCATTTTGGCTGTAACTTTGCATTATCGTAGTCGACACTGGAGTCAATCTCCGTGTCGACATCAGTGTTTATTATTTTGGATAGTGAGCATTGAGAGACACTGAAGGTCTCTGCGACAGAGTGACAGACCTGGGTAGATTCCCTGTCTGTTCTCTAATCTTTTGTGCAATAAATTCACCTTAGCACTTAATTACACATATCCAATAGGTGTCTGCGTTGTCGACGGAGACACCCTCACACACATATATTTGCTCTATCTCCTCCTTAGGGGAGCCTTTTACCTCAGACATGTCGACACACACGTACCGACACACCACACACACAGGGGATGCTCTATTTGAAGACAGTTCCCCCACAAGGCCCTTTGGAGAGACAGAGAGAGAGTATGCCAGCACACACCCCAGTGCTATATGACCCAGGAAACACACAGTAACGTAGTGTTAACCCAGTAGCTGCTGTATATATTGTTTTAACGCCAATTTATGTGCCCCCCCTCTCTTTTCACCCTCTTCTTCTGCAGGGGAGAGCCTGGGGAGTTCCTCTCAGAGTGCTGAGGAAGAAGCCCCGCCCCCTCAGTGGCGGGCTTCTGTCCCGCGATTTTGTGTAAAAATAATGGCGGGGGTTCATGCATATTACAGTGCCCAGCTGTATATATGCTGCTTTTTGCCAGGAGGTACTCAATTGCTGCCCAGGGCCCCCATCCTGCGCCCTGCACCCTACAGTGACCGGAGTGTGTGGGTGTAATGTGGGAGCAATGGCGCACAGCTGCAGTGCTGTGCGCTACCTCATATGAAGACAGGAGTCTTCTGACACCGATTTTGACGTCTTCTTGCTTCAACCCGCCGGCTTCTGTCTTCAGGCTCTGCGAGGGGGGCGGTGGCGCGGCTCCGGGAACGGACGACAAGGTCAGGTCCTGTGTTCGATCCCTCTGGAGCTAATGGTGTCCAGTAGCCTAAGAAGCACAACCTAGCCGCAGTTAGTAGGTTTGCTTCTCTCCCCTCAGTCCCACGTAGCAGAGAGTCTGTTGCCAGCAGAAGCTCTCTGAAAATAAAAAACCTAACTAAAATAATTTCTTAATAGCAAGCTCAGGAGAGCTCACTAAAATGCACCCAGCTCCTTCCGGGCACAGATTCTAACTGAGGTCTGGAGGAGGGGCACAGAGGGAGGAGCCAGTGCACACCAGTAGTCCTAATTCTTTCTTAGAGTGCCCAGTCTCCTGTGGAGCCCGTCTATTCCCCATGGTCCTTACGGAGTACCCAGCATCCACTAGGACATTAGAGAAATGTGCAATACAAATGGGGCTTTCCTACTAAGCTTATTGTAATGCGAAACAGAGCCTTCACAGTGATACCTTCACTCGAGGATGGCCCTGCTATTCTGAAAAAGTGGGACATTCCTGTTGACAGTCCTTCATGACACTTTACCTAAACCAATCCCGGAGGAGTTGTCTTCCGTCTCGAAGTGATATGCTAAAGGAGTAAGACTGTTAGAGACACTCAGAGTTTGTTTCCTACTGTAACATGTGCCAACTGGGACTAAGTGGGGCATGGATCTATTTTTGGGCCAGATTTATTTGCTCTTGTTATGGATATAAAACGTATATTTTTATCTTTATTTCCTGTGATATATAATTGCTATATGGTCTGATAATCTTTCCACTGTTACGTTTCATAATACCTTTCTAGAATGTTTGGGTGTTCAGGTAAAGCATGACTGATTCATGTAACACCCTGTTGCCCTTATACCTGTGTTGGTAGAACCTACATTGGATATTAGGCCATGTTCTTGGCCTTTACCTCCTTTGGATACATTGGTTACATTGAGATTTGATATTTCTTTGTACAATTGTTACTATGATGACTAGATTTTGCCTCTCGTATGGCTACTTGGGGTAGTCGGTGGGTTTCCCTTTTAGGCACGACTGCCACCTTTTTCTACCTTTCTGTCACAGTACCCTAGTGACGGAATCTCTAGCTCCTTTATGGACGCTATTTCTATTTGTCTCCCATTTTTGTTCCCTATTTTATTTTTTCTGTGATTTGATAGTTTGAAGTATGCACACGCCCTACAGACTCTATTGGACTTTATATAGATGATCCTAGATGTTTCATACCATGATCTGATCTCTATCACGGGGACATTTTTAAGTCTTAATATAAAAGGTCTCAATTCTCCCCGTAAGAGACGTCTTGCAATAAAATATTTTACTGGCCAGAAGCTGGCGGTGGTAGCCACTCAGGAATCACATGTTCCATTGCACTCTCCCCCTTAGTTTACCAATAACTACCCAACATGCTATATCTCCTGTGGCCATCCTTTCCCATAGATCCAACAAACACAGTATTCCTGGCGCTGCAATTGTCGGTTTTGAAAGCAGCTCTCTCAGGGGTAATAGGTCATTTACCCCAAAAAAGACCAAAGGAAATACAATATGAGAGTGCGCTTTTCAAATCCAATGTAGATTTTATTAATTTTAAAAAATTATTGTATACACACAATTATATATAATCTGCCGGCGGCTACATAAAAAGCTTATTTCAATTACATATAAGAGATATTTATATATAATTTGTTAAAACTTAATTTCAATAAACAATCCTAAATGCTTATAATCTCATTGTGCTGAGTTTTTATCCAAATACTACAATCACTTTTCCCAAGTCACTCTGCCCAAGTCCATATATTTATAAGAACATTTAGCAACTTATTGCACCAGTTGTAATTGATAGCAATCTGTTGAGCAAGGCCATACAAATTGAAGCCAAGCAAATGGTTAGTAACAATCTAAACCACAGCCTTTCTCACGGCTGAGCAGTTCCATTTAGGCAGTTCATAAATTGATTTTGTTACAGCTGTAACTGATTAGAAATACTATGTATCAATTTAAGATTTGTATACCATACAGGATGTCTCTGTTGTCCACCTTGTATACATGCATACGGCGTCCCTCCTGGTTAGTGTTTCTCGTCACTGTCCGTTTTCTCTGGAGGGGAATCAATTTATATATCTTTTGCCGCTCTTATCCTACCGGTGCTTGGCCGCACGGCTGGTATTTTTCCTCGTCAGCCTTACTGAAGGTTCGTGGACTGATGTCGGGCAAAGAAGGCACACGCTTCCCCTCGCCTTCGGGGTGTTTGCGTTCGCCGACCAGCTGATGTGCAAAGTGCTGCTGTCTGTGTGAGAGTATGTGACAGACGCGTTTCCCCGCCTACTCAAGAGCATCGGCGGCTTCCTCAGTGTCAATATCCTTACTCTCTGCTACCTCCTTTAAATAGCAATGTGAATGATATACGCATGTGCAGTGAGCACATTTCACAAATATTCTTTCTCATTAACCATATGCTTCCCTATTAACTATATGTATTCACTAATCATAAATTATGCATACCTGCAGCAAAACAATTAATTAATGAATTACTTTAGAGTCACAATATTAGAATTACATTTATATAGAGGAACCGGTGTGTATAGGAACCACTATATATAAAAAACTAGAGACACGCATACATGTGAACAGAATCACTATCTCCAAAAATAAATAAATAAATAAATAAATAAATAAACACAATATCGATCACCATTACTATTTATCTGAATCAAGCTTAAATTTTAATTTTCACCATAATTACATAGCGACGCCTAATATGCGTCCCATAATTGTGATCAGAATATTATATATATGTATTCACCCCACATTAAATATATATATATATATATATATGTGTATAATTAACCACACCACTCATGTAATCAACCATACATATATATAAAGAGTTCTCATATTCCTCTCATTCTAGTTTTTTATATATAGTGGTTCCTATACACAACGGTTCCTCTATATAAATGTAATTCTAATATTGTGACTCTAAAGTAATTAATTGTTTTGCTGCAGGTATACATAATTTATGATTAGTGAATACATATGGTTAATAGGGAAGCATATGGTTAATGAGAAAGAATATTTGTGAAATGTGCTCACTGCACATGCGTATATCATTCACATTGCTATTTAAAGGAGGTAGCAGAGAGTAAGGATATTGACACTGAGGAAGCCGCCGATGCTCTTGAGTAGGCGGGGAAACGCGTCTGTCACATACTCTCACACAGACAGCAGCACTTTGCACATCAGCTGGTCGGCGAACGCAAACACCCCGAAGGCGAGGGGAAGCATGTGCCTTCTTTGCCCGACATCAGTCCACGAACCTTCAGTAAGGGTGACGAGGAAAAATACCAGCCGTGCGGCCAAGCGCCGGGAGGATAAGAGCGGCGAGTGATATATAAATTTATTCCCCTCCAGAGAAAACGGACAGTGACGAGAAACACTAACCAGGAGGGACGCCGTATGCATGTATACAAGGTGGACAACAGAGACATCCTGTATGGTATACAAATTTTAAATTGATACATAGTATTTCTAATCAGTTACAGCTGTAACAAAATCAATTTATGAACTGCCTAAATGGAACTGCTCAGCCGTGAGAAAGGCTGTGGTTTAGATTGTTACTAACCATTTGCTTGGCTTCAATTTGTATGGCCTTGCTCAACAGATTGCTATCAATTACAACTGGTGCAATAAGTTGCTAAATGTTCTTATAAATATATGGACTTGGGCAGAGTGACTTGGGAAAAGTGATTGTAGTATTTGGATAAAAACTCAGCACAATGAGATTATAAACATTTAGGATTGTTTATTGAAATTAAGTTTTAACAAATTATATATAAATATCTCTTATATCTAATTGAAATAAGCTTTTTATGTAGCCGGCCGGCAGATTATATATAATTGTGTGTATACAATAATTTTTTTAAATTAATAAAATCTACATTGGATTTGAAAAGCGCACTCTCATATTGTATTTCCTTTCCCATAGATCCTGCCCCTTTCACCTGGAAAACAAGCGGGTGGATTGCAATGGTAGATATTTGATTCTAGTTTGGAAATTAATTATAAATATGTCCCCCTCACTTCTCTCTATGCCCCTAATGCCAGACAGCCCCAATTTCTTAAATATTTTTTTCAAAAGCTACAAGAAATTGCACTTCTCCTTATTGGAGATTGTACTCTTGCTCCAGAGCCTCATCTTGATAGATCCTCCACTACTGATAAACACATGGTCGGATCACACCCCCTGATATGGTCCTGATCGCCTTTTCCAGCCACTCCTCATTTACAGATTGTAGGATTACATATTATTGGATGCTGAAGGCACCAGAATTTTGCAAGAGTCACTTTCTCTTAGAGGTGAACGCTTCTGAAGATACTTCCATTATGAACCATTGGTGTACCCTTGAGGTATTTATCAAAGACGCTGCTATACATGCGGTGGCACGGATTAGACAAACTGATCAGGTGTTATGATTCTAATACTCAGGTCTGGGGAGATCTTATACGATGGGACCTGAATACCAGAACGTAATGCTGGGAAAGGGGAATGAAAAGGGAATAGCCTCTGGCACCCTATCTCCGTTGTCTCGCCCGTGCTGTCAGTACACTCTTGCGAGACTATGGTTGCTTGAGCCCATGGCAGCCGCGTTTGAAGGGCGGATTACGTCTGCCCAACTCTGATGCCCCCTCAGGTCTTAATGAGAGACAAAGAGTGAACCGAGACAGGGTGATAACAAGGGGCCCTCTAACTAAACAACAAGGCCAGGGGCTACTAACAAACCTAAAACTAAAGTATGCGCGGATTTCCGCCAGGGAAAAGAACAACCAAAATACTCCACTTGTCCACTCTCCTACACGGCACGGCCGAGTACCAGAGAGAACTGTGGAAGCGGAATCCTCTGCAAATGCTCCAAAATCAGAGAATAATATAAAGTGGCCTAAGCCACAACATGCGGCAGAGCCGCCACTCACGAAACCAAGCGAGCTCCTCTAACAACTGTCACTGGAGAAAGAGGACCAGACGAACTCCTTGGAATGGGACACCAAACACCAAGACTCAGGGACTCAGAGAGCTGGAAGGACCGGGCACAGCAGACCAGGAACAGACGTTCACCAAACATGAGCAGCATTCAGGAAGCTATTACCGGCGTCTGTGTGAGGCACTGAGAAGGCATTCAGCAGGGAGTTCTCCAATCAGAGTCCAGAGCCTAATTACAATAAATGTCGTGCAGCTGCCCTGCTGCACGACCAGAGAACATGTGAGCACACTTAATTAATCCACCCTGCAACAGGGAACGTGGTGCCTAACAGTACCCTTCCCCTTGAGGAGGGGTCAACAAACCTCTAAAGCCAGGTTTATGAGGAAATTCCTGAAAGAAAAATTTCTTGAGTTTAGGAGCATGTAGATCCTTATCCAGGACCCAAGACCTTTCCTCCGGACCATAGCCTTTCCAGTGAACCACAAAATAAAGCCGGCCCCGGGACACTTTAGAATCTAAAACCTTCTCTACCAAGAACTCCTGTTGTCCCTGCACATCCACTGGAGATCTACCCTGGGAGGTCCTCCGAGGAAATCTCCTGGAAGAAACATATTGTTTCAACAGGGAACAGTGGAAAGTATTTCCAATTCTGAGAGATCTTGGCTAGCGTAGCCGAAAAGCAACAGGGTTGACCTTTCTAATGATACAAAACGTTCCAATAAATTTGGGTCCCAGTCTAGCTGAGAGTTGTCGGAGCTGGATGTTACGAGTTGACAACCATACCTTATCTCCCACCTTAAAAGTGCAAGGACGTCAGAGCCTATCAGAAAATGTATTTTCACGGAAGGCAGCTTTTCTCAGGGCAAGGTGCACTTTTCCCCAAATTGCTCTGAGATGGGAGGTTAAGGTCAACGAGGAAACTGGAGAATAATGGAAAAAAAGAGTTGGCTCTAGGATGAAAACCAAAGACTGAAAAGAAAGGGGACTCCTTGGTGGAGGAATGACAAGAGTTATTATAAGCAAATTCAGCCAAAGGAAGAAACTCGGACCAATCATTCTGGAGTTTGGCCAAATACAAGCATAAGTATTGTTTTAATGACTGGTTGACTCGTTCGGTTTGCCCGTTAGACTGCGGATGATAACCAGATGTTAAAGACAGTTTCATCTTCAACGAGGCACAAAAACGTTTCCAGAATCGTGCAATGAATTGCGGACCCCGATCAGAGACAACATCAGTGGGCAAACCATGGAGCCTGAACACATGGCGGAGGAACAAAACTGCAAAGCCTTGAGCAGAGGGTAATCAGGGAAGAGCAATGAAATGAGCCATTTTACTAAAACGGTCCACTACTGTTAGGCGCCGAGGGTCCGCCCGTCAGTGCGGCCCGGCGCCTAGCAACTAGGGAAGCCGCAGGCAGACAGCCGCCGGCTCCCTAGCAACGCTAGACGCCGGGCGCACAGAGCCGCTCTGACCCTAGCAACGGGGACGCCACTGTCGGACCGCGTTCCCCGTTGCTGGGTCTAAATAAATCAGTTAATTGGTAGCTTGGCCGTGCAGCATGCAGCTGCACGGCATGATTGATCATTACCCTGTCTGGATCTTGATTGGAGGGCTCCCAATTAAAAGCACTCCCAGGACTTCTCACAGACGCCGGTGATAGCTTCCTGTTTGCTGTGTCAGTTACAGAGAGTTTCCAGTCCTGCTCAACCCGGTTGTTCCTGTCCTCAGTGATCCAGTACTCGGAATTTGTCATCTATTCCTGGAGTCCGACCGAGCACCTTTAACATCCTGTGGTGTTCGTGAGTCGCGGCGTTGCCGTGTGTTGCGGCTTGACCGCTTACTATTTATTATTTAGTTTATTGTGTCTGGAGCTTTTGCGGAGGATTCCGCTCCCACAGATCCACTCTGGTATCCAGCGGTGCTGGATAGGAGTAACGGATCAGTGGATCCTTGGTTGTCCTTTTCCCTGGCGGTTTGTCCGCACATACTTTTGGTTTAACTTAGATAGCTTGTAAACCCTGGCCTGGTTGCTTAGTCAGAGGGCCCCTTGTTATCACCCTGTCTCGGATTTCCCTTTGTCTCCCATTAAGACCTGAGGGGGCATCGGGGTTGGGCAGACATAATCCGCCCTTCGAACGCGGCTGCCATGGGCTCAAGCAACCATAGTCTCGCAGGGGATTTCTGATAACACGGGCGAGACAACGGAGTTAGGGCGCCAGGGGTTACTAGGCTTTCCTGCTCCCGTACCAGCATATCTTTCCAGTACCCAGACCTCTGCCATAAAGATCACCTCTGGTCTGGAGTACGGGAATCATAAAATTATCACCGGCCAGACTAAAATTTAAAATTAAACAGGAGTTAATTTTTTCCCTTATTCTGTTGGGAGATTAGTCAGCCTCATGAATCCCTCCGGTGTTGGGCCAAATCCTGGCCAGTTTTTAGTTAGCCAGATTCAAGAGCTTACTCAGATGGTTCAAGATCTGTCCCTTCGGGTGAAGTCACAGGAAGATCTGTTACGGACTTCCCAGAGGGTCATTCCTGAACCAAAAATGCATCTGCCTGACCGTTTTTCTGGGGATAGAAAGCAGTTTTTTAATTTTAAAGAGTCTTGTAAACTGTATTTTCGTTTAAAACCAGTCTCCTCAGGTACGGAATCTCAGCGGGTAGGAATTATTATTTCTTAGCTACAGGGGGATCCTCAGACCTCGGCTTTTGGCTTAAAGACAGACGATCCGGCTTTATTGTCTGTAGACGCCTTTCTGGGATCTTTAGGGCTATTGTATGACGACCCTGATAGAGAGGCATCCGCCGAGAGTCAGTTGCGTGCTCTCAGGCAGGGTAGGAATCCCGCAGAGATGTATTGTATGGAGTTTCGCCGTTGGTCGAACGACTGTGGATGGAATGACCCAGCCCTGCGCAGTCAGTTTCGCCTCGGCTTATCCGAGTCTATAAAAGACAGTCTCCTTCAGTATCCCGCTCCTGAGACTCTCGATAAACTCATGGAGCTTTCTATTAAGATTGATCGTCGTCTCAGAGAGCGGAGGGTTGAAAAAGGAGCATCTGTCGGGTCTTCTCCTTGTGTTTTTTCCATTCCTGTGGACATAGAGGAGCCCATGCAGATAGGCCTCTCCAAACTGTCTCCTGAAGAAAGAACCAGAAGGCAAAATTCTGGTCTTTGTTTATACTGTGGGGGTAAGGGACATTTTGCCCGTAGTTGTCCGAACAAGTCGGGAAACGCCTCGACCAAGTGAGTTGTGAGGGGGTTCACTTTGGTCTGCAGCTTATCTCCTCAAATAATTCACTGTTGGTTCCAGCTAAAGTTTCCTTTGGCAGCCTCTGTTCCTCGGTCTCGGCTTTTGTGGACAGTGGAGCTGCAGGGAACTTTATGGATTTAACATGGGCTAAGGCCTTCGGTATTCCTCAGGTAGCCTTGGGTAGGCATATCACCATGCATGGTTTAGATGGGAGTCCCTTGTCCAATGGGGTCATTTCTCTCTGTACCCCTCCTGTTCTACTTTCAGTAGGAGCTCTGCATTCTGAAAAGATTGAGTTTTTCCTTACCCATTGCCCAGCAGTTTCTGTGGTTCTTGGTCACCCTTGGCTGGCCTTTCATAATCCCATCATTGATTGGCAGTCGGGGGAGATCTTACAATGGGGTACCATCTGTAATAAGGAATGTATTACGCTTCCCATCAGAATAGCTGCTGTCATTCCCGCACCCATTCCTGTGGAATACCAGGATTTTGTTGATGTATTTTCCAAGGGCAATGCGGATATTCTGCCTCCCCATAGGCCTTATGATTGTGCTATCGAGTTAATTCCTGGTGCCACTTTGCCTAAGGGAAGGTTATATGCATTGTCCGGACCTGAAACTGTGGCCATGAATGAGTATGTTAAAGAAAGCCTAGGGAAAGGATTTATCAGGCCATCTAAATCCCCTTTAAGTGCAGGCTTCTTCTTCGTGGAGAAGAAGGATGGATCACTCAGACCTTGCATTGACTTTAGAGCCTTGAATAAAATCTCAGTGAAGAATACTTACCCTTTGCCGCTGATTTCTGTCCTCTTTGATCAGCTACGTTCGGCTGTGATTTTTTTCTAAGATTGACCTGAGAGGAGCATATAACCTCATCAGAATCAAGTCAGGGGATGAGTGGAAAACGGCATTCAGTACTCAATCAGGCCACTATGAATATCTGGTTATGCCATTCGGCCTGTCCAACGCTCCGGCAGTTTTCCAGGATCTCATTAACGATGTGCTCCGTGAATTTCTTGGAAGATTCGTTGTAGTCTACTTAGACGATATTTTGATATATTCTGACTCCATTGAACAACATGTTACCCAGGTGCGTCAGGTTCTAAAAAAATTACGTGAAAATCACCTATATGCCAAGCTGGAGAAATGTGAATTTCATGTCACGGAGGTATCCTTTTTAGGGTACATTATTTCCCCTCGGGGATTCTGTATGGAACCAAAGAAGCTCCAAGCCATCCTTAGTTGGGCGCAACCCACCAATTTAAAAGCAATTCAGCGCTTTTTAGGGTTTGCGAATTACTATAGAAGATTTATTCACTCTTTCTCTGACCTAGTTGCTCCCATTGTGGCACTGACTAAAAAGGGAGCAGATCCTACCAACTGGTCACGTGAAGCGGAGTTATCTTTTCAGGCCTTGAAACAAGCCTTTGTCTCAGCCCCGGTCCTCAGACATCCCAACCCAGAATTGCCTTTCATTGTTGAGGTAGATGCCTCGGAGGTTGGAGTAGGGGCTATCCTATCTCAGAAGGATCCGGATTCCCTGGAATTACATCCTTGTGCCTTTATGTCCAGGAAATTCTCATCTGCTGAATCCAACTACGATGTTGGTAACCGGGAATTACTGGCTATTAAATGGGCTTTCGAGGAGTGGAGGCATTGGCTTGAAGGAGCCACTCATTCTATTTCAGTTTTGACTGATCACAAAAATCTTCAATACATTGAATCAGCTAAACGGCTGAATGCCCGGCAAGCTCGGTGGGCTTTATTTTTTACTCGTTTCAAGTTCATTATCACTTTCAGGCCAGGTTCCAAGAATACCAAGGCAGATGCCCTGTCACGCAGTTTTCTTCCAGTTCAAGACAACAGTCCTGTTACCCCCATACTTCCGTCTTCAGTCATTCGGGCAGGTCTCACACAAGATTTATTTACCCAGTTAAAGCAGCTTCAACATCAAGCTCCTGGAAATACTCCTGCTGGTCGTCTTTATGTCCCCGAGTTTTTGAGAGCAACGGTTTTGACGGAGTTTCATGATAGCAAGGTTGCCGGGCATCTGGGGATCGCTAAAACTTTTGAATTAGTTTCCCGCTCGGTATGGTGGCCTGGTCTTTCCAAAGACATTAAGGAGTTTGTTTTTTCTTGTCAGGTCTGTGCACAGCATAAGGTTCCCCGTTCCTTGCCTATCGGTCAACTTATGCCCTTGAATGTTCCTCTTAGGCCATGGTCTCATATTTCCATGGATTTTGTGGTGGACCTCCCTCTGTCAGCCGGATGCCGAGTCATATGGGTGGTAGTGGACCGTTTTAGCAAAATGGCCCATTTCATTGCTCTTCCCAGATTGCCATCTGCCCAGGGATTGGCAGTCTTGTTCCTCCGCCATGTTTTCAGACACCATGGGTTACCCACTGATATTGTTTCTGATCGGGGTCCACAATTCATTGCACAGTTTTGGAAGTCTTTTTGTGCCTCATTAAAGATGAAATTATCTTTAACGTCTGGCTACCATCCCCAATCCAACGGGCAGACTGAGCGAGTTAATCAATCATTAAAACAATATTTGCGTTTGTACTCGGCCAAACTCCAAAATGACTGGTCTGAGTTTCTTCCGTTTGCAGAGTTTGCTTACAACAATACCTGTCATTCCTCCACCAATGTATCTCCATTTTTTTTACAGTTTTTGGTTTTCACCCCAGAGCTAATTCCTTTTTTCAACATTCCTCTGTCTCCTCGCTGACCTTGACCTCTCATCTCAAACTCATTTGGAGAAAAGTGCACCTGGCTCTCAGAAAAGCGGCATTTCGGGAGAAAAAAATTTTCTGACAGGCTCCGGCGGCCGTGCACTTTTAAAGTTGGAGATAAGGTATGGTTGTCGACTCGCAACATTAAACTTCGACAAACCTCAGCCAGATTGGGTCCTAAATTTATTGGACCATTTCATATTATCAAAAAAGTCAATCCAGTGGCTTTCCGGTTACGTTTACCAAAAACTTTACGGATCGGAAATACCTTCCATTGCTCCTTGTTAAAACCCTATGTTTCGTCCAGTAGATTTCCTCGCAAGATCTCTCAGGGGAAATCACCAATAGATGTACAGGGTCAGCAGGAGTTCTTGGTGGAGAAGGTTCTTGATTCCAGGTTGTCTCGGGGTCGACTTTATTTTTTGGTGCATTGGAAAGGTTATGGTCCAGAGGAAAGGTCCTGGGTCCTGGATGAGGATCTCCATGCCCCGAGGCTCAAAAAGGCATTTTTTCGAGAATTTCCTCAGAAACCTGGCCTTAGGGGTTCCTTGACCCCTCCTCAAGGGGGGGGTACTGTTAGGCGCCGAGGGTCCGCCCGTCAGTGCGGCCCGGCGCCTAGCAACTAGGGAAGCCGCAGGCAGACAGCCGCCGGCTCCCTAGCAATGCTAGACGCCGGGCGCACAGAGCCGCTCTGACCCTAGCAACGGGGACGCCACTGTCGGACCGCGTTCCCCGTTGCTGGGTCTAAATAAATCAGTTAATTGGTAGCTTGGCCGTGCAGCATGCAGCTGCACGGCATGATTGATCATTACCCTGTCTGGATCTTGATTGGAGGGCTCCCAATTAAAAGCACTCCCAGGACTTCTCACAGACGCCGGTGATAGCTTCCTGTTTGCTGTGTCAGTTACAGAGAAATTCCAGTCCTGCTCAACCCGGTTGTTCCTGTCCTCAGTGATCCAGTACTCGAATTTGTCATCTATTCCTGGAGTCCGACCGAGCACCTTTAACATCCTGTGGTGTTCGTGAGTCGCGGCGTTGCCGTGTGTTGCGGCTTGACCGCTTACTATTGATTATTTAGTTTATTGTGTCTGGAGCTTTTGCGGAGGATTCCGCTCCCACAGATCCACTCTGGTATCCAGCGGTGCTGGATAGGAGTAACGGATCAGTGGATCCTTGGTTGTCCTTTTCCCTGGCGGTTTGTCCGCACATACTTTTGGTTTAACTTAGATAGCTTGTAAACCCTGGCCTGGTTGCTTAGTCAGAGGGCCCCTTGTTATCACCCTGTCTCGGATTTCCCTTTGTCTCCCATTAAGACCTGAGGGGGCATCGGGGTTGGGCAGACATAATCCGCCCTTCGAACGCGGCTGCCATGGGCTCAAGCAACCATAGTCTCGCAGGGGATTTCTGATAACACGGGCGAGACAACGGAGTTAGGGCGCCAGGGGTTACTAGGCTTTCCTGCTTGTTAGGGTCTCCTGCCCTGTGCTGCCACGTCGTCATGGCAACCGGGAGACGAGTGCTAGCGGAATAACCTGAGCGCAGCTGATACTCCAGTTCGGGTCTTTTGCTGTGCAGTGGTTACAGGCAGGGGATCCGGTGCTGGTTTTTGTGCTCACAGTCTGTGAGGTCTGAGTGGGGCGTGGCCAGCACCTGCTTTATAAGGCCTCTTCTCAGATTAAGCAGAGGTTTGTTGGTTAGTCAGTTCCTGAAAATTAGCCAGTACTGTGTAGCTTTGTATTTGTTATTGCTTACTGCAAATAGGCCTGGAGATTTGGTACTACACTCTGCCAATCCAGACCTAGCAGTAAGACTGGAGTCAGTCGTTTAGCCTGCTGAAGTTCTTTTGTTATTCTGAGAACCCAGCAGGTTTGTGACTGTACTTTCAGACCTGCATGCTTAATCCTCTCTCACTGTGCAGGGCGTCCATGTGTCAGTTTAGTGGCAGGAAGCTGAACCTGTGCCCTGCAAGTGAGAAATAGGATTGTGGAGACTCTCCTTGTGTCTACTATTCCATCTCTGACCAAGGAGTTTGCTGCCACACCCGTTGGTAACCCTTTAGGGTTTTGCTGTTGCCCTTAGCAACAGCATTTCGGGTTCTCTACGTATTAAAACACAACATCTTGCCTTTTCCATCTGAGCATTTGTAATACTAGGGAGACACCCAGTTTCTTAGCCTCTAGGCTTATCTGTTCACTTTGTGTTGGTTTTGTTACCCTATCACTTTCTGTGTATGTGATGTCATACTTCCCAGTCTGTCTGTTAGTTCATTTGTTTTGCATCCCTCTCTGTTCAGACACCAGTACATTCCTGCAGGCACTGGTGTGCATAACATATTCAGCAGCCCAATACTCCTGTTGAAATTTTGTGGGAATATGGAGCATACCCCTCAAAATACGTTGCAACAGGTGGTCGATCAGGTGCAGGTCCTGACTCGTCAATTTAGTGATTTGTCCATTAAAATGCACACCTCCCAGGCCGCTGGCGGAGTTCCCGCAGCAGCAGCACCTTCAGGGGTTAAGTAGCCGAAAGTAAATCTTCCGGATCGTTTTTCTGGAGATCGCTCGCAGTTCTTTTGTTTCAAGGAGAGCTGCAAGCTATATTTCCAGCTTAGGCCTCAGTCTTCTGGGTCAGAGATTCAGCGGGTGGGCATAGTGATTTCCTTGCTACAAGGAGACCCACAGGTCTGGGCATATGGGTTGCAGCCTGACTGTCCATCGCTTAAAAGTGTTGATGCTTTTTTTACGGCACTGGGCATGTTGTATGATGACCCTGACAAGACGGCCTCAGCCGAGGCTCAGATTTCGATCCTTAAGCAAGGGCGAAGGCCAGTTGAGGTTTACTGTACGGAGTTTCGGAGGTTGGCCCATGATACCCAGTGGAATGACCCAGCCCTGAGACACCAGTACCGAAGAGGTCTTTCTAACCAGATAAAAGACCAACTGGTACAATATCCCTTGCCTGATAGCTTGGATCAGCTTATGCAGTTATCCATCCGGGTTGATAGACGGCTGAGAGAGCGTAAGCTTGAAAGGGAGACCGAGGTTTCCTTCCTTCCCAAGGGAACCTCAGACTCTGAGGAATTTTCCGAGGAGCCTATGCAGATTGGGGCTACCCGCCTCTCCTCGCGTGAGAAGACGCGGAGGAGACAGCAGGGGTTGTGTTTGTACTGTGGGAATAAGGGTCATGTGGTAGTATCATGCCCAGAAAAGCCGGAAAACTTCAGGGCCTGAGGGTGATGGGAAATATCCTGTCAGGCCAGAAGTCAGAATTTCCCAAGAAGACTTTTATCATTCCGGTAACCTTGAAGATCCTCGGTCAAACTGTCAAGACTGAGGCCTTTGTGGACAGTGGGGCCGACGGGGTTTTTATGGACCGCCAATTCGCCCTGAAACACTCTGTTTCCTTAGTACCCTTGGCATCGGAAATTGAGATTTGTGGGTTAAACGGGGAACCATTATCCCAGGGTAAAATTACCTCTTGTACTAGCCAGATTTCTTTGTTTATTGGAGCCACACACTCTGAAAAATTGTCCTTTTATGTGACTGTCTGTACTTTTGCCCCAATGGTGTTGGGGTTACCCTGGTTAAGGGCCCACAATCCTCAATTTGACTGGGTCTCTGGGGAGATTCTTAGTTGGGGTACTGATTGTTTCAGGAGTTGCTTGAGCCTTCCAGTCAGGCTCTCGCAGCTAAGTTTGCCAGGATTGCCAGGGTGTTATGCAGATTTTGCGGACGTGTTCTCCAAAAAAGTTGCAGAGGTACTACCTCCCCATCGCCCCTATGACTGTGCCATTAATTTGTTGCCGAATGCTAAGCTTCCCAAGAGCAGGTTGTACTCCCTGTCACGTCCTGAGACTCAGGCTATGGCAGAGTACATTCAGGAGAACTTGGCTAAAGGATTTATCAGACCTTCACAGTCTCCAGTTGGGTCGGGGTTCTTCTTCGTGGGTAAAAAGGATGGTTCATTGCGACCCTGCATCGACTTCAGGGAATTGAACCGTATCACGATTAAAAACTCATACCCACTGCCTCTCATTTCGGTCTTGTTTGACCAGCTTCGTACTGCCACCATTTTTTCTAAGATTGACTTACGCGGTGCGTACAATCTAATCCGAATAAGAGAGGGGGATGAATGGAAGACTGCCTTTAATACTCACTCAGGGCATTATGAATATTTGGTGATGCCTTTTGGGCTCTGTAATGCCCCGGCAGTCTTCCAGGATTTCATGAACGATGTGCTCAGGGAATATTTGGATAGATTCTTGGTCGTATACTTAGATGACATCCTAATCTTCTCCCATTCCCTGGAGGAACATCGGAAGCATGTACGCTTAGTCCTCCAGAAACTCAGAGACCACCGGCTTGGGGCGAAGCTGGAGAAGTGCGAATTTGAAGTTCAGCAAATCGCATTTCTAGGATATATTATCTCCCCAGAGGGTTTCCAAATGGAGGGTTCCAAGGTACAGGCAGTCCTGGATTGGGTGCAGCCCACTAGTTTGAAGGCGCTTCAGCGTTTCCTGGGCTTTGCAAATTTTTATAGACGATTTATCGCTGGATTTTCGTCTATAGTGGCGCCCTTGGTGGCACTCACTAAGAAAGGGGCGGATGTTGCTCACTGGTCTCGTGAGGCCAAATCGGCTTTTGCCCGTCTCAAGAGGGCATTTGTCTCGGCCAAAGTGCTGCGACACCCAGATCCAGAGCGTCCGTTTGTGGTGGAGGTGGATGCCTCTGAGATGGGTATTGGGGCAGTGCTCTCTCAGATGGGAGTGTCTGATAATCGCCTTCATCCCTGTGCTTACTTTTCCCGTACATTTTCGCCTGCCGAGATGAATTATGACGTGGGTAACCGGGAATTGTTGGCTATTAAGGATGCACTCGAGGAGTGGAGACACTGGCTTGAGGGGGCTAAGTTTGTGGTCTCAATTCTCACCGACCATAAGAATTTGGCATATTTAGAGTCAGCAAAGCGTCTCAATGCCAGGCAGGCACGATGGGCTTTGTTTTTTGCTCGCTTTAATTTTTTGATAACATATCGCCCTGGGTCAAAAAACATCAAGGCTGATGCGCTCTCGCGGAATTTTGCTCCAATCCAAGAGACCACCGAGGAGCCGTTGCCCATTGTGTCCCCCTCATGTATTAAAGTGGGCATTACCCAGGACCTCTTGTCATTAGTCCTTAGAGCACAGGAGCAGGCTCCTCCAGACCTTCCGGTAGGTCTTTTGTTTGTGCCTCCTAGGTTAAGACAGCGAGTGTTCCTGGAATTCCATGCCAAGAAGTCGGCAGGTCACCCGGGTATTGCCAGAACTCGGGAGTTGCTATCTAGGGCGGTGTGGTGGCCCTCGGTGGCTAAGGATGTGGATCAGTGGGTTCGGGCATGTGACATCTGTGCCCGAAATAAGACTCCTAGAGGGGTTCCTGTTGGCCCATTGCATCCACTCTCTATTCCATCTAAGCCATGGACCCACATTTCAATGGATTTTGTGGTGGACTTGCCCAAATCCTCGGGGATGACAGCCATCTGGGTTGTCGTTGACAGGTTTTCGAAGATGGCGCACTTCGTTCCACTGGTTGGGCTGCCATCGGCCAGACGCCTGTCTGAATTATTTATGCTGCATGTTGTGCGTCTCCACGGGTTGCCACTTGATGTGGTCTCTGACCGCGGATCCCAGTTTGTGGCCAAATTCTGGAGGGCATTTTGTTCCGATCTCCAGATTTCTGTCAGCTTGTCGTCAGGCTACCATCCGCAGTCTAATGGGCAGACTGAAAGGGTGAACCAGTCCTTGGAGCAGTTCCTCAGGTGTTATGTCTCCAAGTGTCAGACTGACTGGGTTGCTCATCTGTCCATGGCGGAGTTTGCCTATAACAACGCGGCTCACTCTGCTACAGGGATCTCTCCTTTCCTTTGTGTGCATGGGCATCATCCTAAGGCCAATTCTTTTGACCCCCTGGACTCCACGCCTGGTGGTTCCTCTGTCGTTTCGGTCCTTAGAGGTATTTGGAGGAAAGTGAAGAAAGCCCTTGTGTCTGTGTCATTAGTGACCAAAAGGGTTTTTGATAAGCGGAAAAGACCCTGCAGCTTCAAATTAGGAGACTTCGTCTGGTTGTCTACCAAGAATTTGAAGTTGAGACAGCCATCTCATAAGTTAGGCCCCCGGTTCATCGGCCCTTATAAGATCACCAGGGTTATCAATCCAGTGGCATTTCAGTTAGATCTGCCCCGTTCTTTGGGTATCAATAAAACATTTCATTGTTCCCTTTTAAAACGGGCGATTAGTAATCCTTCTTCCAGAGGAAGACCTTCCCCTCTTCTGATACGTGGCCAGAGGGAGTTTGTTGTTGAAAGGATTCTTGACTCCAAGATGGTTCGGGGTCGGCTGTCATTTTTGGTGCACTGGAAGGGGTATGGCCCGGAGGAGCGGTCGTGGGTGCGCAGTTGTGATCTTCATGCCCCCAGACTGATACGCTCTTTCTTCTCACAGTTCCCCGATAAACCCGGTGGTAGGGGTTCTTTGACCCCTCGTCAGAGGGGGGGGTACTGTTAGGGTCTCCTGCCCTGTGCTGCCACGTCGTCATGGCAACCGGGAGACGAGTGCTAGCGGAATAACCTGAGCGCAGCTGATACTCCAGTTCGGGTCTTTTGCTGTGCAGTGGTTACAGGCAGGGGATCCGGTGCTGGTTTTTGTGCTCACAGTCTGTGAGGTCTGAGTGGGGCGTGGCCAGCACCTGCTTTATAAGGCCTCTTCTCAGATTAAGCAGATGCTGCTGAATCTTTGTTGGTTAGTCAGTTCCTGAAAATTAGCCAGTACTGTGTAGCTTTGTATTTGTTATTGCTTACTGCAAATAGGCCTGGAGATTTGGTACTACACTCTGCCAATCCAGACCTAGCAGTAAGACTGGAGTCAGTCGTTTAGCCTGCTGAAGTTCTTTTGTTATTCTGAGAACCCAGCAGGTTTGTGACTGTACTTTCAGACCTGCATGCTTAATCCTCTCTCACTGTGCAGGGCGTCCATGTGTCAGTTTAGTGGCAGGAAGCTGAACCTGTGCCCTGCAAGTGAGAAATAGGATTGTGGAGACTCTCCTTGTGTCTACTATTCCATCTCTGACCAAGGAGTTTGCTGCCACACCCGTTGGTAACCCTTTAGGGTTTTGCTGTTGCCCTTAGCAACAGCATTTCGGGTTCTCTACGTATTAAAACACAACATCTTGCCTTTTCCATCTGAGCATTTGTAATACTAGGGAGACACCCAGTTTCTTAGCCTCTGGGCTTATCTGTTCACTTTGTGTTGGTTTTGTTACCCTATCACTTTCTGTGTATGTGATGTCATACTTCCCAGTCTGTCTGTTAGTTCATTTGTTTTGCATCCCTCTCTGTTCAGACACCAGTACATTCCTGCAGGCACTGGTGTGCATAACACTGCTCCCGTACCAGCATATCTTTCCAGTACTCAGACCTCTGCCATAAAGATCACCTCTGGTCTGGAGTACGGGAATCATAACAACTACCACCCAAATGACTCGCAATCCGGCTGAAAGGGGAAGGTCCACCACGAAATCCATGGAAATATGAGACCATGGCCTGAGAGGAATGGCTAAAGGCATGAGTTGCCCGATAGGCAACGAACGAGGAACCTTATGCTGTGCACAAACCTGACAGGAATGGACGAATTCCTTAACGTCTTTTGAAAGACTAGGCCACCACACTGAGCGAGAGACTAACTCCAAGGTCTTAGTGATACCCGGATGCCCCGAGACTTTGTTGTCATGAAACTCAGTTAAAACAGTGCCTCTCAAGAATTCAGGGACAAAAAGACGACCAGCAGGAGTAAGTCTAGGAGCTTGGTGTTGAAGCTGGTTTAACTGAGTATATAAATCCTGTGTGAGGCCTGCCCGGATGACTGAAGATGGAACTATAGGGGTAGTAACAGGATTGCTATTGTGAACCGGAAGAAAGCAACGTGACAGGGCATCAGCTTTCGTATTCTTGGAACCAGGCCTGAAGGTGATTATAAACCTGAAATGAGTAAAAAACAATGCCCAACGTGCCTGCCGAGCATTAAGCCTTTTAGCTGACTCAATATATTGCAGGTTCTTATGGTCAGTAAAAACAGTAATAGTATGCCTAGCTCCCTCCAGCCAATGCCTCCATTCCTCGAAAGCCCATTTTACTGCCAGTAATTCCCGATTACCAACGTCATAGTTGGATTCAGCGGAGGAGAATTTCCTGGACATGAAGGCACAAGGATGTAACTCCTGAGACTCCGGATCTTTCTGAGAAAGGATAGCCCCCACTCCAACCTCTGAGGCATCAACCTCCACAATAAAGGGAAGCTCCGGATTAGGATGTCTGAGGACAGGAGCAGAGACAAAGGCCTGCTTCAAGGCCCGGAAGGCTAACTCAGCTTCATGCGACCAATTGGAGGGATCCGCTCCTTTTTAAGTCAAGGCTACAATGGGAGCGACCAGGTCAGAAAAAGTATGAATGAACCGCCTATAATAATTAGCAAACCCTAAAAAGCGCTGAATTGCTTTTAAATTAGTGGGTTGCGCCCAATTAAGGATGGCCTGGAGTTTTTTTCGGTTCCATGAAGAATCCCTGGGGAGAAATAATGTACCCCAAGAAAGACACCTCTGTGATGTGAAAATCACACTTCTCAAGCTTAGCATATAAATGATTCTCTTGTAATTTTTGAAGAACTAGACGCACCTGGGTAACATGTTGTTCCATAGACTCAGAGTATATCAAAATGTCGTCTAAATAAACGACCACGAACTTCCCAAGGAAGTCATGGAGAACATCGTTAATAAGGTCTTGAAAAACCGCCGGAGCATTTCACAGGCCAAACGGCATCACCAGGTATTCATAGCGACCCGACTGAGTGCTGAAAGCCGTCTTCCACTCATCTCCAGATTTTATTCGGATGAGGTTGTAAGCTCCCCTAAGATCAATTTTCGAAAAGATCACGGCAGAGCGTAACTGATCAAAAAGCACAGAAATTAAAGGCAAAGGATAGGTGTTTTTCACAGAGATCTTATTCAGAGCCCTAAAATCAATACATGGTCTAAGTGACCCATCTTTTTTCTCGACAAAGAAAAATCCTGCACTCAATGGAGATTTTAAAGGCCTAATAAAACCTTTCTTAAGACTTTCCTGAATATAGTTATTCTTGGTCGTGGTTTCCGGCCCGGCATATAATCTCCCCTTAGGCAAAGTGGCACCTGGTACTAACTCAATTGCACAGTCGTAGGACCGATGGGGAGGCAGGATGTCCGCATTGCCTTTGGAGAACACATCGGCAAAATCCTGATATTCTACAGGAATAAGCTCTGGGACGACTGCCACAACCCAGACTGGATGAGAAATACATTCCTTAACACAAAAAGGACCCCATTGGGAAATCTCCCCGGACCGCTAATCAATGGTGGGATTATGAAAGGCAAGCCAAGGGTGACCCAAAACTACAGGAACTGCCGGACAATGTGTAAGGTAGAATTCTATATCTTCAGAATGTAAGGCTCCTACTGTAAGTAATACTGGAGGTGTGCGGTGAGTAATTATCCCATTAGAAAGCGGACCCCCATCTAACCCGTGCATGGTGATACGTTTATCCAACGGTATCTGTGGAATGTCTAAGGCCTTTGCCCAAGTTAAATCCATAAAATTTCCTGCAGCTCCACTGTAGACAAAGGCCGACACCAATGATCTGAGGCGGCCGAAGGAAATCTTAACAGGAACTAAGAGACAGTCATTTGAGGAGATAAGCTGCAGACCTAAGTGAACCCCCTCACAATTCACTTGGTCAGAGCGTTTCCCGACTTGTTCGGGCAGTTGCGAGCAATATGTCCCTTACAACCACAGTATAAACAGAGACCAGAACTTAATCTTCTGGTTCTTTCCTCTGGGGACAGCCGGGAGAGACCCATTTGCACGGGCTCCTCGACGTCCTCTGGGAAGGTATAAACACAAGGACTTGATCTTACAGGTGTTCCTCTTTCAGCCCTCCGCTCTCGGAGACGACGATCTATTTTAATAGCAAGCTCCATGAGTTTATCGAGAGTCTCAGGAGCGGGGTACTGAAGGAGACTGTCTTTAATAAGTTCAGATAAACCGAGGCAAAACTGACTGCGCAGGGCCGGGTCATTCCAGCCACAGTCGTTCAACCAACAGCGAAATTCGGTACAATACTCCTCTGCTGGATTTTTACCTTGTTTTAGAGCACGCAGGTGACTCTCTGCTGACGCCTCTCTATCTGGGTCATCATACAACAGACCTAACGATTTGAAAAAGGCGTCTACAGATAACAAAAGGAGGGGAGTATGCTTTGCGCTTGAAACAATATATCAAAAATTAGATGTGCAGTCGGACAGAGAAGATAGACTCAGTACAACTTCAAAATGATAATAAAAAAACACTTTTATGGTATCAATTAAAGCAGAGTATGCCACATATAGAATGAATTAAAATAATGACAGTTTTACAATTTGTTAGATAAACTAAACTGAAAATAAAAATAAAAATAAACATAAGGATAAAAATAAAACAGTTAAATGATTATATTCAAATGGTGATAATAAAAAATCACAACACTGGCGTCCCAGTGTATTATTTTGGGTTTGTAATTCCCGCAGGGATAAATAAATAAAAGGAAAAATCGAGAGTGGGCGTCAACGCGTTTCGTCTCCTAGCAACGGAGACTTCCTCGATACACTTCTCACTTGGTGATACCCGCCGAAAGGACCCAGTCCGCAGCTCAGCATAACCGTGACAGCTTCGGTCACAGCTTTTTGCCGCACGCTGGATTCATCATTGCCGCACGGCTGTACAAACACTGGTCGGGTGAGTTCTGTGTGACCCCCGCTGTGGGGCCTAACACCTGTTCCCAGTAGTTTGTTCACGGCGGCTAAATCCATCTAAATTGAACATTGCTGCTATATTTATAATTAACAAAACCTTACCGGGAAAGACGGCAACTACCAGCTGTAATTATAACAGGAAATAAAGCACACATTATTACTCCTCGTGTATTTCATCTAATGAGGACCCTGTTTCTACACTAACGCAGGAACCAGCACGGGAGCATTAATTACAGATTGCACCTTTCCTTTAAAGAACTATACTAATATCTGAGACTGTGAGACTGTCATTTATCCCTGCGGGAATTACAAACCCAAAATAATACACTGGGACGCCAGTGTTGTGATTTTTTTATTATCACCATTTGAATATAATCATTTAACTGTTTTATTTTTATCCTTATGTTTATTTTTATTTTCAGTTTAGTTTATCTAACAAATTGTAAAACTGTCATTATTTTAATTCATTCTATATGTGGCATACTCTGCTTTAATTGATACCATAAAAGTGTTTTTTTATTATCATTTTGAAGTTGTACTGAGTCTATCTTCTCTGTCCGACTGCACATCTAATTTTTGATATATTGTTTCAAGCGCAAAGCATACTCCCCTCCTTTTTTTTCTCTCTAGATTTTAACGTTGCAACCTGGCAAGTTGTTTATGCTTAGCTGCTGAAACATCTCAAATATATAACTATTTACACTATTGCAGCGCCGGGTTATCACAAACGGTCTCCGTTTTGTGATCTCTTTTTTTTCTTGTCTACAGATAACAAAGCAGGATCTTCAGTTTTTAACCCAAACGCCCAGGTCTGTGGATCCCCCTGGAGCAATGACATAATAATCCCAACCCGCTGAGATTCAGTACCAGAGGAACTAGGCCTTAAACGAAAATATAGCTTACAAGCTTCTTTAAAATTAAAAAAATATTTTCGGTCACCCGAAAAACGGTCGGGTAAATGCATCTTTGGTTCTGGGACCACCCTCGGGGAGGCTCGCAAAAGATCTTCCTGCGATCTCACCCGAAGAGAAAGGTCCTGAACCATCTGAGTCAGTTCTTGAATTTGGTTAACTAAAAGCTGACCGGGATTTGGTCCTAACCCTGCCGGATTCATGAAGCCGGGTTTTTACTCTCACCAAAACAAAATGGGGAAAAAATTCAACCCCCCTTTTTTTTGGGGGGCCGGTAATAATGTTATGATTCTAATACTCAGGTCTGGGGTGTTCTTATACGATGGGACCTGAATACCAGAACGTAATGCTGGGAAAGGGGAAAGGAAGGGGAATAGGCCCTGGCACCCTATCTCCGTTGTCTCGCCTGTGCTGTCAGTACACTCTTGCGAGACTATGGTTTCTTGAGCCCATAGTAGCCGCGTTTGAAGGGCGGATTACGTCTGCCCAACTCCGATGCCCCCTCAGGTCTTAATGAGAGACAAAGAGTGAACCGAGACAGGGTGATAACAAGGGGCCCTCTAACTAAACAACAAGGCCAGGGGCTACTAACAAACCTAAAACTAAAGTATGCGCGGATTTCCGCCAGGGAAAAGGACAACCAAAATACTCCACTAGTACACTCTCCTACACGGCACCGCCGAGTACCAGAGAGAACTGTGGAAGCGGAATCCTCTGCAAATGCTCCAAAATCAGAGAATAATATAAAGTGGCCTAAGCCACAACATGCGGCAGAGCCGCCACTCACGAAACCAAGCGAGCTACTCTAACGACTGTCACGGGAGAAAGAGGACCAGACGAACTCCTTGGAATGGGACACCAAACACCAAGACTCAGGGACTCAGAGAGCTGGAAGGACCGGGCACAGCAGACCAGGAACAGACGTTCACCAAACATGAGCAGCATGCAGGAAGCTATTACCAGCGTCTGTGTGAGGCACTGAGAAGGCATTTAGCAGGGAGTCCTCCAATCAGAGTCCAGAGCCTAATTACAATAAATGTCGTGCAGCTGCCCTGCTGCACGACCAGAGAACATGTGAGCACACTTAATTAATCCACCCTGCAACAGGGAACGTGGTGCCTAACATCAGGAGGTTCAAGTGGTTGTGGAATTAGAGGCTAAACCATAAGAAACGTCCTAAAGATACTGTTATTTATTCAGCTTTGCTTGAAGCTAGGAGGCAATGAAATAGTCTGCACCTTTCTCATGTTCAACGTGATACATCAAAACTCAATCAAACAAATATATTATAGGACATATATTTATAGCCACAAAAGCTGCTCTGGCTCAATACTGAAGAAGAGCGGAGGCACCTCGCATATCGAAAATTATCTCACACATTAACCATAGCTTTGATATGTTTTTGTTTCCAGCCATTGCTGGTCATTTTATGTTGATGGTGTGCTGGTGTGTGAATCTCACCACTCATTGTTATGTTCCTTCTATCAAGTATGTCCATTCTCCTTCGGGCACAGTTTTGCCTATACTGCCTGTATGAGGGGAGGAGCCAGCACACCCACTTGAAGAAATTTAAAGTGCACCGGATCCTTTGGACCCCATCTATACCCCATCATACTATTTCCGCAAAATCTCTTATGGATGCTAGAGAAAGAGTATTTTTTTGAAGAAGAATATTCTATAGTAAAAGCCTCAGCCTCTCTGATCTGTAGGTTGTAGAGAAGACTTATTCAGTCGACAACCGTGCATAGACTTTAACTCTAATCTAGGATTGATGGAGTCCTGTATAAAGACTTTTCCCTTTGAATACTGATGGAATTCAATACTTTATCCATTTCTCACTGATTTCTGATAAAGCGGCCAAATGTCTGCGTACTGTGCAGTTGTGTGGTGCTAGAAGAACACATTCGAAAGGGCTTTCTACGTAGTTTCCTGTTGTAATGTCTTACAAACCTAGTTTCTTAGGTCTTTAAATTGCGGAAGTTACAGATAATGAGAATACACAGTCATTTTCACCTGAGAATTTTAGTATCATTTCATTTTTCTCCAGAAGAAAGATCCGCTATAAATGGGAGAATAACTAGGCTTTTTTAGTGATCACCTGCTGCCCAGGGGCCTGACCGGACCGTTCTTCTAGCCAGGGGCAAAACCGGACTGTTCCTCTAGCCAGGGGCAAAACCGGAACGATCCTCTAGCCCAGGGGCAAAACCGGACCAATCCTCTAGCCAAGGGGCGTAACCAGACCGATCCTCTAGCCAAGGGGCGTAACCAGACCGATCCTCTAGCCAAGGGGCGTAACCAGACCGGTCATCTAGCCAAGGGGCGTAACCAGACCATTCTTCTATCAAGGTGTCTATCCCTCTCTACATGATCTCCACTCTGTATAACAGGGATTGTCTGGATACCTTCTCCAGGACATCTGCACAGAATATCACTCCCCATAATCAATCTGTTTGCTCATGGAGGATGAACTTTTCTATCTATGAGGTCTCTTCTTGCAGACATACCAGGAATGGAGTACCTATATTAAGGAATGAAGACCATCCTGTCACATACACTTCACATTACTCTGCTTTAGAAAATAAGAACTATTAAGAGGTTCCAATTCTTAATTAATACATGGTCCACTGAATCCAGTGACCTCCTATTATGCATTATTCATTTGTGTGCTGAAGACCAATGTCACGGTCTACTCGAAAAAGGAGACTGGCGTTCTAGGGCAGAGAGCTCATTTCTCAGCTTGCCTTCTTATTGCTGAGACTCAACACCATGTTAGTTACAGAAAACAAATCCTACCTGACCTCAGTGACATGATAAGAAGACCATGGGATTAATATGTGCCGATGGCTCCTGATGTATGAGATATACCAGAGAGTGTGGTGGGAGGAGACTGGTCAGATCTCTGGGCTGGTAACACAGAGTGACATGATGTGAGGGGGAGAGCAGGAGTATAATAGGGGTTGATGGCTCCTGATGTATGAGATACACCAGAGAGTGTGGGGAGGAGACTGGTCAGATCTCTGGGCTGGTAACACACAGTGACATGATGTGAGGGGGAGAGCAGGAGTATAATAGGGGTTGATGGCTCCTGATGTATGAGATACACCAGAGAGTGTGGGGAGGAGACTGGTCAGATCTCTGGGCTGGTAACACACAGTAACATGATGTGAGGGGGAGAGCAGGAGTATAATAGGGGTTGATGGCTCCTGATGTATGAGATACACCAGAGAGTGTGGGGAGGAGACTGGTCAGATCTCTGGGCTGGTAACACACAGTAACATGATGTGAGGGGGAGAGCAGGAGTATAATAGAGGTGATGGCTCCAGACTCCACACTGGGAAAAAACAAATTCCTCATTAGTTTGTACTGACAGAGGGTGTAGGATAAGAGATTGCTGTAGTGACTGAGGAAGGAGAATATGTGACTCTTTTCTGTAATAAGTGATTATTACTCACCTGTGCTGATATCTGTAGGGATCTCCTCCTCCTTACACTGCTGATCACCGCTCACATACGTCTCTTCTTCTCCCTCTATATCTTCTGCCTTTATATCAGTCGCATACGTCCCTTCTTCTCCCTCTATATCTTCTGCTTTTATATCAGTCACATACGTCTCTTCTTCTCCCTCTGTATCTTCTGCCTTTATATCAGTCACATACGTCTCTCCTTCTCCCTCTATATCTTCTGCCTTTATATCAGTCACATACGTCTCTTCTTCTCCCTCTATATCTTCTGCCTTTATATCAGTCACATACGTCTCTTCTTCTCCCTCTATATCTTCTGCCTTCTTATCAGTCACATACGTCTCTTCTTCTTCCTCTGTATCTTTGATTTTAATATTATTTAATTGGGCTTCACCCTATGTAAACAAGACAAATATAATGACACACAGCTCCTCTACACAACATATAGTGACAGTCACTTTGGTTTATTGGGGTGACCCTATAGCCCACCTACCTGATCCTCCTGTGGGATCCTGTGATGCTCCTCTGTACAGTCCTGGGAATACAGAGGATGGGGACATCTCTCTGGGGTATCTCTGTTACTGGGCCCATCTGTAGGAGACACACAGTGACTGAGTACAGTGTATATATGTGATTATCAGATGATGTGAGTATATATAGGGGGCCCCATACCTGCTCTCCCCTGAAAAATACATGACAGTCTCCTCTTACCCAGTGATATGAGGGGCCGGTGATTCTCCATCATCACGTCCTTGTACAGACCTCTGTGTTCCTCTATACACTCCACCTCCTGCATGGAGACATAGACAGTGACATCATGACACCTTATAGGAACCTGACACACACAGTGATATAGTCATCACCCAGACACATCCCCTGGTGTTACTGTATAATGTCCCATTCCCAGCAATCACCTCTCCAGTCATCACCCAGACACGTCCCCTTGTGTTACTGTATAATGTCCGATTCCCAGCAGTCACCTCTCCAGTCATCACCCAGACACGTCCCCTGGTGTTACTGTATAATGCCTCATTCCCAGCAGTCACCTCTCCAGTCATCACCCAGACACATCCCCTGGTGTTACTGTATAATGTCCCATTCCCAGCAGTCACCTCTCCAGTCATCACCCAGACACATCCACTGGTGTTACTGTATAATGTCCCATTCCCAGCAGTCACCTCTCCAGTCATCACTCAGACACGTCCCCTGGTGTTACTGTATAATGTCCCATTCCCAGCAGTCACCTCTCCAGTCATCACCCAGACACGTCCCCTTGTGTTACTGTATAATGTCCCATTCCCAGCAGTCACCTCTCCAGTCATCACCCAGACACATCCCCTGGTGTTGTTACTGTATACTGCCCCATTCCCAGCAGTCACCTCTCCAGTCATCACCCATACACGCCCCCTAGTGTTACTTTATAATGCCCCATTCCCAGCAGTCACCTCTCCAGTCATCACCCAGACACGTCCCCTGGTGTTATTGTATAATGCCCCATTCCCAGCAGTCACCTATCCAGTCATCACCCATACACGCCCCCTAGTGTTACTTTATAATGCCCCATTCCCAGCAGTCACCTCTCCAGTCATCACCCAGACACGTCCCCTGGTGTTATTGTATAATGCCCCATTCCAAGCAGTCACCTCTCCAGTCATCACCCAGACACATACCCCGGTGTTACTGTATAATGCCCCATACCCAGCAGTCACCTCTCCAGTCATCACCCAGACACGTCCCCTGGTGTTACTGTATAATGCCCCATTCCCAGCAGTCTGTCAAAGTCAGAAAAATATCTCTACGCACACTACCATATTTGCACCTCGTACAGGTCCGTGCTGCGCATGCGTGCGCTCTCCCGTGCGTGCGCATACCCGCTGTTACGTGCACCCGCAGGTGCACGATATGCGTATTTACGGTAGAGTTTATGTGTTCGTAGCGTGCGACTAAATCGTTACATATTTTCACTATATAATGTATTTTGTAGATTATGGTCCCTTTGATAGATTCTGAAAGTTTAGTTAAGGTAGCATGTTCCTGGACAGAGAGATCCCTCTTTGTATTGTACGAAGGGTCCAACAGGGGTCATACAGTGGTGTTTAGTATCCATCGGAAGAGTATTTAATTAGCAATATTCTGGTGTTGGTTTGGAGCGGATTAATCGCTCGTGCGAATAGTTATGGACATAAGAAGTTTATGTCCATTTACTATTATTTGCACTTACTTATACATGTGGCGGGAAACCTAGTTACCCACCCACCTGAGCAGTTGGAAGTAGCCACAGCCCACCTGTATGAATCAACCTATGACCTTTTGTTATAATGCGAAGACGAATTCCTGTGTCCAATGAACAATGAGATTGTAGGGACCATTGAATTGTATTGTGTGTGGGGCATAAATAGACAAGCCGATGGTATCCAGCTCACTCTCTTCAACGGTTCTCATTGCTGATAATCGGGAGCTGGATATCCAGAGGCGCATGCAATCGTTTCCCCTTGTGCGTAAGTTTTTCTCCGCAATCATATTGTTCTTATTGTTATTGTGAGCCATTTCTCTCTCTCTCTCTCTTCTCCTCTTTCTCTCCAAATTTCCCTTAAACGTAATTGTATTATATTGTATTTCCTGTGTAGTTATCTGGTTAGTTAGTCTATGTTATATTGTAGTGTGTGACTTGTACTGTATTTATCTTTTTGCAAGTAATAACATTCATATAAGGCGTTAGACCCTAAGCACGGTATCTGTGTATTTCTTATAGTGTTAAGTATTCTCAGAGCGTCGGTGATGCTCGAACAGCTTTTGAGTTAATAAGGTTATACTGTGTTGCATTTACACCCTATCACTACACTAAGGTTTTGCTGCATAATACACTGTTTATGGTTTAGATATAAAGGTTTAACATTGTGAGCGTTAGCGCCGCTGGTGATCTCCTCGTGGTCCCGAGCGTCCGCTACGCTATAGCGAACCATTACGTTAGTCGGCAGCCAATAGCGTGCCTGCCTGTGTTCCCTTGGCCGTGAGCGAACGTGACGCTTGAGCGTCTCGACCACGGCTAAGCGAGTGTTACGCAACGTGCGTACCCTTACGGTACTCCATACGTAAATAGCGTACATTGTTCTTAGACCTCTTAAAGGGTTTTATATAAGATAAGTATTTAGCTTTATCAATTGGGGACTCGTCCAGTCCTTCACATATCTCTGCTAGGTAATTTCAGCAGACATTATCCATCAGCAAAGGGCGGGAGATCATATTCCTCATAGTGCTGTTTGGATAAGCGTCTGCTTCGCTTAGTAAAGGGTGCTGAGGGAATCCGGAACCGGAGGTAAGAACAAAACACTAGTGTCTTTTAAAACTGTTTATTTCTGTCTTGCGTACACACACACGCATATCTGCATTTCTTTCGTGTATTTTCATATATCACTCTCCTGTTTGCCATTGTATAATTGATAAACGTGCTAAGAGAGATTTGTCGCTATTTAAATAGTTAAAGTGTAAAAGTAATACATTAAGGAGTAAATTGTAAAACACGTGCACAGCTTGGCCTGAGATACAAGGAGAGACCTGTGTGGTGCTTGGTAGATGATAACAGTTAAAAATCATCTACATTGATAAACGTGTTAGTTGTGTTACGGTGGACATTGGCTTTGCGTCCACGTGTCTCTAACAAAGGACTGAGACTCGCGTACGCAAAGGCCGACGCACGCAGCGTAAATTACGCAACGGAGCGTCTGGGTACACCCACGTAACTCAAATCACACGATAAGTGTTATTTTAGCAGGCGAAGAGGTGGCAACGCGATAAATAGCGCAAATCTATTTTAGTGTCCGAGATTTAGATTAACAGATCCTTCTCCAAATTCACAACACATCTGGTCTAAAGAAAAATTTCTGCGCAGAAATAGAAATAGAAACAAAAGTGTACATGTGGTGAGTGAGTGTGTTATATACAATTTTTGAGGTTGAACCACAGGGTACATACGTGTAAGTGACGTACATGGTGGCAAGGGAGGCATCCCTTGTTAAACATAAATCAGAGCATTAGAGTATAGCAGACCAGGAGGTCATACTGTAGCACAGACCAGGAGGTCCAAGTACAGCAGACAAGGAAGTCCGCTATAAATAGAGAAAAGAGCACAACCCCGGGGGTTGGTGCAGAACCCATATAGGCCATAAAGCTCTTGCTGAAGGAATTCGCAGCCGAAATTTTCGATTCCGTTGGTCGCTCCGTATATAAGATTAGTTGCTTATGTACTGAACGATTGTACCGCACGTAATTGTGTGCATTAGTAAACCTGACCATTTGCGTACCATTAAGGGTCATAAACGCTATTTGTACATTCTGACGTGATTTGTGTAATTTTTTATTTTTCTAAAGGGAAGTTCGCTGGTCACTCAGGAATTGTCCAACAACCAATAGTTACTGGAAAGAGTAAGTGTTCTGCGGATAACCCTCGCATGTTCCAGTAAATAGAGGTTCAAGTCAGGGGCCCTGGGTCGAGTACGCCAGCACTAAGGCGGTGTGTAGGTCGTATTGGTCGGCGTGGGCGAGTGAGTGGGGTACTCGGTAAACCGCCACCGTTGGCCTATCGTGAACATTTTGGTTTGTTTGTAAGGGTTCGCTAAGTGCAACGCCTGCAAGTTATGGGGGCCAATTGTTCAGGTAGGGGACGATCAACCTCGGTTCGGGTTGATTCAGTGAACCGACCAGTCGGGTCGGCAAGGTATGTGATGTGTGAAAAATACGGTTCACACACAGAAGTTTTATGTGATGAATGGGAGAAAATGACTGTACATGACGGGGAGAAATTCCCAAGAGTAGGCAGCTTCAGCCCAGAAGTGTTGCAAAATTTAAGGAGGATATGTCTCATTATATCAGCAAAGAGACGAATCAAACATTATGATTATTTGCTGTTGTGGCAACAGGAAGGTGAAATACAGAGAGGATTGGCTCAGGCGGCGGAATCTGGTCCTATCAGGAAACTGATAGCCACGGCCCCACCGCCACCATACATATCAGGAGAGAAATTGGTTGCGGAGAATGACGCACTGGGGTGTAACAAACAAACACTTAGCAACTGTGTAAATGTTAATAAGTTGACCAATGCAAGTATTAATGTTAGGGTCTCCTGCCCTGTGCTGCCACGTCGTCATGGCAACCGGGAGACAAGTGCTAGTGGAGTAACCTGAGCGCAGCTGATACTCCGGTTCGGGTCTTTTGCTGTGCAGTGGTTATAGGCTCTGTGCACGGCAGGGGATCCGGTGCTGGTTTTTGTGCTCACAGTCTGTGAGGTCTGAGTGGGGCGTGGACAGCACCTGCTTTATAAGGCCTCTTTTCAGAGTAAGCAGATGCTGCTGAATCTTTGTTGGTTAGTCAGTTCATGAAAGTTAGCCAGTACTGTGTAGCTTTGTATTTGTTTGTTGCTTACTGCAAATAGGCCTGGGGATTTGGTATTACACTCTGCCAATCCAGACCTAGCAGTAAGACTGGAGTCAGTCGTTTAGCTTGCTGGAGTTCTGTTACTACTCTGTGAACCTAGCAAGTTTGCGGCTGTATTCTAAGACTTGCCTGTCTAATCCTGTCTCACTGTGCTAGGTGTCAGGGGTCAGTTTAGTGGCAGTAAGCTAAAACCTGTGCACTGCAAGTGAGAAATAGGATTGTGGAGACTCTCCTTGTGTCTATCATTCCATCTCTGACCAAGGAGTTTACTGCCACACCCGTTGGTAACCCTTTAGGGATTTGCTGTTGCCCTTAGCAACAGCATTTCGGGTTCTCTACGTATTAAAACACAACATCTTGCTTTTTACATCTGAGTAGTTCTTATACAAGGGAGATACCCAGTTCCTTAGCCTATGGGCTTCCCTGTTCACCTTGTGTGTATTTTGTTACCCTATCACCTTCTGTGTACGTTATGTCATATTCCCCAGTTTGTCTGAGTCCATTTGTTTTGCATAAAAGTTCAAACACCATTACATTCCTGCAGACACTGGAGTGCATAACAGTTCTGACACCAGTACTTTCCTGCAGGCACTGGTGTGCATAACATATTCAGCAGCCTAATACTCCTGTTGAAATTTTGTGGGAATATGGAGCATACCCCTCAAAATACGTTGCAACAGGTGGTCGATCAGGTGCAGGTCCTGACTCGACAATTTAATGATTTGTCCATTAAAATGCACACCTCCCAGGCTGCTGGCGGATCTCCCGCAGGAGCAGCACCTGCAGGGGTTAAGGAGCCGAAAGTAAATCTCCCGGATCGTTTTTCTGGAGATCGCTCGCAGTTCTTTCAAGGAGAGCTGCAAGCTATACTTCCGGCTTAGGCCTCAGTCTTCTGGGACGGAGATTCAGCGGGTGGGCATAGTGATTTCCTTGCTACAAGGAGACCCACAGGTCTGGGCATATGGGTTGCAGCCTGACTGTCCGTCGCTTAAAAGTCTTGATGCTTTTTTTACGGCACTGGGCATGTTGTATGATGACCCTGACAAGATGGCCTCAGCCGAGGCTCAGATTTCGATCCTTAAGCAAGGGCGAAGGCCAGTTGAGATTTACTGTATGGAGTTTCGGAGGTTGGCCCATGATACCCAGTGGAATGACCCAGCCCTGAGACACCAGTACCGAAGAGGTCTTTCTAACCAGATAAAGGACCAACTGGTACAATATCCCTTGCCTGATAGCTTGGATCAGCTCATGCAGTTATCCATCCGGGTGGATAGACGGCTGAGAGAGCGTAGGCTTGAAAGGGAGACTGAGATTTCCTTCCTTCCCAAGGGAACCTCAGACTCTGAGGAATTTTCTGAGGAGCCTATGCAGATTGGGGCTACCCGCCTCTCCTCGCGTGAGAAGACGCGGAGGAGACAGCAGGGGTTGTGTTTGTACTGTGGGAATAAAGGTCATGTGGTAGTATCATGCCCAGAAAAGCCGGAAAACTTCAGGGCCTGAGGGTGATGGGAAATATCCTGTCAGGCCAGAAGTCAGAATTTCCCAAGAAGACTTTTATCATTCCAGTGACCTTGAAGATCCTCGGTCAAACTGTCAAGACTGAGGCCTTTGTGGACAGTGGGGCCGACGGGGTTTTTATGGACCGCCAATTCGCCCTGAAACACTCTGTTCCCTTAGTACCCTTGGCATCGGAAATTGAGATTTGTGGGTTAAACGGGGAACCATTATCCCAAGGTAAAATTACCTCTTGCACTAGCCAGATTTCTTTGTTTATTGGAGCCACACACTCTGAAAAATTGTCCTTTTATGTGACTGTCTGTACTTTTGCCCCATTGGTGTTGGGGTTACCCTGGTTAAGGGCCCACAATCCTCAATTTGACTGGGTCTCTGGGGAGATTCTTAGTTGGGGTACTGATTGTTTCAGGAGTTGCTTGAGCCTTCCAGTCAGGCTCTCGCAGCTAAGTTTGCCAGGATTGCCAGGGTGTTATGCAGATTTTGCGGACGTGTTCTCCAAAAAAGTTGCAGAGGTATTACCTCCCCATCGCCCCTATGACTGTGCCATTGATTTGTTGCCAAATGCTAAGCTTCCCAAGAGCAGGTTGTACTCCCTGTCACGTCCTGAGACTCAGGCTATGGCAGAGTACATTCAGGAGAACTTGGCTAAGGGATTTATCAGACCTTCACAGTCTCCAGTTGGGTCGGGGTTCTTCTTCGTGGGTAAAAAGGACGGTTCGTTGCGACCCTGCATCGACTTCAGGGAATTGAACCGTATCATGATTAAAAACTCATACCCATTGCCTCTCATTTCGGTCTTGTTTGACCAGCTTCGTACTGCCACCATTTTTTCTAAGATTGACCTACGCGGTGCGTACAATCTAATCCGAATAAGAGAGGGGGATGAATGGAAGACTGCCTTTAATACCCACTCAGGGCATTATGAATATTTGGTGATGCCTTTTGGGCTCTGTAATGCCCCGGCAGTCTTCCAGGATTTCATGAATGATGTGCTCAGGGAATATTTGGATAGATTCTTAGTTGTATACTTAGATGACATCCTAATCTTCTCCCATTCCCTGGAGGAACATCGGAAGCATGTACGCTTAGTCCTCCAGAAACTCAGAGACCACCGGCTTGGGGCGAAGCTGGAGAAGTGCGAATTTGAAGTTCAGCAAATCGCATTTCTAGGATATATTATCTCCCCAGAGGGTTTCCAAATGGAGGGTTCCAAGGTACAGGCAGTCCTGGATTGGGTGCAGCCCACTAGTTTGAAGGCGCTTCAGCGTTTCCTGGGCTTTGCAAATTTTTATAGACGATTTATCGCTGGATTTTCATCTATAGTGGCGCCCTTGGTGGCACTCACTAAGAAAGGGGCGGATGTTGCTCACTGGTCTTGTGAGGCTAAAGCGGCTTTTGCCCGTCTCAAAAGGGCATTTGTTTCGGCCAAGGTGCTGCGACACCCAGATCCAGAGCGTCCTTTTGTGGTGGAGGTGGATGCCTCTGAGATGGGTATTGGGGCAGTGCTTTCTCAGATGGGAGTGTCTGATAATCGCCTTCATCCCTGTGCTTACTTTTCCCGTAAATTTTCGCCTGCCGAGATGAATTATGACGTGGGTAACCGGGAATTGTTGGCTATTAAGGATGCACTGGAGGAGTGGAGACACTGGCTTGAGGGGGCTAAGTTTGTGGTCTCAATTCTCACTGACCATAAGAATCTGGCATATTTAGAGTCAGCGAAGCGTCTCAATGCCAGGCAGGCACGATGGGCTTTGTTTTTTGCTCGCTTTAACTTTTTGATAACATATCGCCCTGGGTCAAAAAACATCAAGGCTGATGCGCTCTCGCGGAGTTTTGCTCCAATCCAGGAGACCACCGAGGAGCCGTTGCCCATTGTTTCCCCATCATGTATTAAAGTGGGCATTACCCAGGACCTCTTATCATTAGTCCTTAGAGCACAGGAGCAGGCTCCTCCAGACCTTCCGGTAGGTCTTTTGTTTGTGCCTCCTAGGTTAAGACAGCGAGTGTTCCTGGAATTCCATGCCAAGAAGTCGGCAGGTCACCCGGGTATTGCCAGAACTCGGGAGTTGCTATCTAGGGCGGTGTGGTGGCCCTCGGTGGCTAAGGATGTGGATCAGTGGGTTCGGGCATGTGACATCTGTGCCCGAAATAAGACTCCTAGAGGGGTTCTGTTGGCCCATTACATCCACTCTCTATCCCATCTAAGCCATGGACCCACATTTCAATGGATTTTGTGGTGGACTTGCCCAAATCCTCGGGGATGACAGCCATCTGGGTTGTCGTTGACAGGTTTTCGAAGATGGCGCACTTCGTTCCACTGGTTGGGCTGCCATCAGCCAGACGCCTGTCTGATTTATTTATGCTGCATGTTGTGCGTCTCCACGGGTTGCCACTTGATGTGGTCTCTGACCGCGGATCCCAGTTTGTGGCCAAATTCTGGAGGGCATTTTGTTCCGATCTCCAGATTTCTGTCAGCTTGTCGTCAGGCTACCATCCACAGTCTAATGGGCAGACTGAAAGGGTGAACCAGTCCTTGGAGCAGTTCCTCAGGTGTTATGTCTCCAAGTGTCAGACTGACTGGGTTGCTCATCTGTCCATGGCGGAGTTTGCCTATAACAACGCGGCTCACTCTGCTACAGGGATCTCTCCCTTCCTTTGTGTGTATGGGCATCATCCTAAGGCCAATTCTTTTGACCCCCTGGACTCCACGCCTGGTGGTTCCTCTGTGGTTTCGGTCCTTAGAGGTATTTGGCGGAAAGTGAAGAAAGCCCTTGTGTCTGTGTCATTAGTGACCAAAAGGGTTTTTGATAAGCGGAAAAGACCATGCAGCTTCAAATTAGGAGACTTCGTCTGGTTGTCTACCAAGAATTTGAAGTTGAGACAGCCATCTCATAAGTTAGGGCCCCGGTTCATCGGCCCTTATAAGATCACCAGGGTTATCAATCCGGTGGCATTTCAGTTAGATCTGCCCCGTTCTTTGGGTATCAATAAAACATTTCATTGTTCCCTTTTAAAACGGGCGATTAGTAATCCTTCTTCCAGTGGAAGACCTTCCCCTCTTCTGATACGTGGCCAGAGGGAGTTTGTTGTTGAAAGGATTCTTGACTCCAAGGTGGTTCGGGGTCGGCTGTCATTTTTGGTGCACTGGAAGGGGTATGGCCCGGAGGAGCGGTCGTGGGTGCGCAGTTGTGATCTTCATGCCCCCAGACTGATACGCTCTTTCTTCTCGCAGTTCCCTGATAAACCCGGTGGTAGGGGTTCTTTGACCCCTCGTCAGAGGGGGGGTACTGTTAGGGTCTCCTGCCCTGTGCTGCCACGTCGTCATGGCAACCGGGAGACAAGTGCTAGTGGAGTAACCTGAGCGCAGCTGATACTCCGGTTCGGGTCTTTTGCTGTGCAGTGGTTATAGGCTCTGTGCACGGCAGGGGATCCGGTGCTGGTTTTTGTGCTCACAGTCTGTGAGGTCTGAGTGGGGCGTGGACAGCACCTGCTTTATAAGGCCTCTTTTCAGAGTAAGCAGATGCTGCTGAATCTTTGTTGGTTAGTCAGTTCATGAAAGTTAGCCAGTACTGTGTAGCTTTGTATTTGTTTGTTGCTTACTGCAAATAGGCCTGGGGATTTGGTATTACACTCTGCCAATCCAGACCTAGCAGTAAGACTGGAGTCAGTCGTTTAGCTTGCTGGAGTTCTGTTACTACTCTGTGAACCTAGCAAGTTTGCGGCTGTATTCTAAGACTTGCCTGTCTAATCCTGTCTCACTGTGCTAGGTGTCAGGGGTCAGTTTAGTGGCAGTAAGCTAAAACCTGTGCACTGCAAGTGAGAAATAGGATTGTGGAGACTCTCCTTGTGTCTATCATTCCATCTCTGACCAAGGAGTTTACTGCCACACCCGTTGGTAACCCTTTAGGGTTTTGCTGTTGCCCTTAGCAACAGCATTTCGGGTTCTCTACGTATTAAAACACAACATCTTGCTTTTTACATCTGAGTAGTTCTTATACAAGGGAGATACCCAGTTCCTTAGCCTATGGGCTTCCCTGTTCACCTTGTGTGTATTTTGTTACCCTATCACCTTCTGTGTACGTTATGTCATATTCCCCAGTTTGTCTGAGTCCATTTGTTTTGCATAAAAGTTCAAACACCAGTACATTCCTGCAGACACTGGAGTGCATAACAGTTCTGACACCAGTACTTTCCTGCAGGCACTGGTGTGCATAACAATTAACCCGTGCAAGTTGTACCCTGTTTTGAACTTTCCCCAGGAGTGTGATCAAGAGGACGAATCGGCAACAATATCAGCGCTCTCTCTAGCAGCCACCATAGCAGAGACAACAGTAGGCACGGCTCCACCCCCGAGATTAGTAACAAAAGCCCCTAGCGGAGGGATAGGTGAGGTCGTATCAACGGGTAAGTACGGCACCATACACTATGCTGAAACTATTTCACCACAGGTTGTAGAATCTACACAGAATGAGGTTGCTAGAATTAATCCTGTTAAGGTAATAGTAGTGCCAAATGGGAAAACGGACACTTCAGGAGTCACTCCTGTTAGGAACATTGCCATGTACAGCCCGTTTACCCGAATGGAATTAAGGACCATAGTGTCTGAATTCCCTGACCCCAGAAAAGACTTAGTTGCTAGCCAAAAATACATCAGAGACCTAGGAAACACTTTAGAGCCCAATAACAAAGATTGGCAGATATTGCTGAGGGCTTGTTTACCCTCCAATGTCAACGCAGCTCAATTTTTAGCTGACTGTGGATTAGATCAGGATGTACCTCTTACAGATGTGTACAATAAAGATAACGTAAAAAGAATAAGCTTACAGTTAAAGGAGTATTTCCCAGCGGTAGTTAAATGGAACAAGATTTTCTCCATTAAACAAAAGGAGTCAGAAACAGCTGCAGAGTATTTTCACAGGGCATTATTAGAGATGGCAAAATACACAGGCATAGAGGACATTAAAACAAACATAAACCATCGAGAAGTAGCAGTATCTGTACTAATGGATGGTTTAAAAGAGGCATTAAAGACTAGGGTACAGACCACGCAACCATGTTGGCGAGGTCTGTCAGTGGCTACCTTGAGAGAGGCTGCTATTGATCACGACCGGAATATCACCAGACACAGGGAACTACAAGGTGATAAATTAATGGCCGTAAGTATACAGGCCCTGACCACAAGGCAGCCTTTGTATAAATCACCAAACCCTGTGGGTAAGTCAAATGTGGTAACCTGTTATGTTTGTCACAGAGAGGGACACTTTGCACGAGACTGTAAATCAAGAAATATACAAAAATCTTATCAACCCCCTAGACAACGACACGACACACGACATTGGGATCAGGGTCCACAGAAACGGAGTTATGAGCCACATACAGGGGAAACAAAAAGATATCCCCCAAAAAGAGGCTGGCAAGCTTCTGACAGTTCCCATTTAACCCCTTCACAAATAGTTGCTGCCAGCGGGATTCAGGGAGGTCACCATACCCAATAGGGGTGTGGCCATACCTGTAATCTGCAGCCAGTAAAATTGATTGCAAGCCTTGGAAGTGAACCCGAAATTGCAATTATGTAGCTGTTAAATCATTAAACTTTCTTGTAGATACGGGGGCGGCCAAATCAGTGATAAATTCGACAGTGGGCATGAGAACCACTGGTAAGACAATTCCAGCCATGGGAGTAACAGGAGTAGTCCAGCATTACCCTGTTAGCAAACCAGCAGAGATTACAATAGGGCCTTTGCATACCAAGCATTCCTTTTTGCTGGCTGCATCGGCACCGACTAATCTCCTGGGAAGAGACTTATTGTGTAAAATGGGGTGCGTCATTTATTGTACTCCTGAAGGTGTATTCTTGGACATACCTGAGAATCACGCTCAGGAAGTGCGAGACATGTTAGACTCCCCATCAAAATTAATGTCACATACCATTATGACAAATAGGACTCCATCCCAAGTAGAAGAAATGACATCTCAGATACCAGAGTCACTTTGGACTAAAGATGGACAGGACACTGGATTAATAGCAAACGTAGCTCCGGTAGTTGTACAAGTAAAAGATGGTAGGATAGCTCCAAAAATCCCACAGTACCCTCTGAAGCCAGAGGTGGAGTTAGGAGTTTACCCAGTAATAGAGCGCTTGCTACAACAGGGCATTCTGGTAAGAACGTCCAGCACTGCCAATAGTCCCATCTTCCCTGTTAAAAAGAGTGGGGGGAGGGGTTACAGGCTAGTGCAGGATCTAAGGGGGATTAACAAAATAGTTGAGAGTCAGTTCCCCATAGTGCCAAATCCAGCTGTCATCCTTATGCAAATACCTCCCACTGCGAAATTTTTCACTGTTATTGACCTCTGCTCCGCTTTCTTTTCGGTACCCCTGCACCCTGACAGCCAATATTTGTTCGCATTTACATACAGAGGAGTCCAATACACATGGACTCGATTACCCCAAGGTTTCATAGATAGTCCAAGTATATTTTCTCAGGCTTTGCATGATTGTTTACAGTCTTTCCAACCAGAGAGTGGATCAGTACTGATACAGTATGTGGATGATTTACTGCTGTGTTCAGATTCATTGGAAGCGTCCCTGAAGGATACGAAACAGCTCCTGTTTCATCTTTCAGACACAGGATACAAGGTTTCCAAAGACAAGTTACAATTATGCCAAACTAAGGTAAAATATTTGGGACACTGTCTAACACAAGGACTGAGACACCTGACCGCTGATAGAATTCAAGCAATTAGAGACATGACTCTGCCACAAACCCAGCAACAGATCAGAACGTTTTTAGGAATGTGTGGGTATTGCCGTAACTGGATCCCAGGATTTTCCATTCTAGCGTTACCTTTGCAGGAGATGGTCTCCTCAAACAAACCGGATCGGATTTCGCATACAGACGAGTCCGAAATGGCATTTGAGAGACTTAAACAGTGCCTAACGCAGACACCAGCATTAGGTATGCCAGACTATGGGAAACCCTTCAGTGTTCGCAAATACGCGCTATAGCGCGTATTTTACCCGGATCTGAAGGCGGGGACTCACTTTTAAAAAATGTGAGGGTCCCCGGGGACGCGCTCCGCTGCAGCCAACTCCTTGTAAACTGACAGCGACGGCGCTTCTTGCACATACAGAGCGGAGGTGGAGCCTTACAACTGGCAGTCTGGCGGTGCCCCCTCCCCCTCCTGGTCACGTGCAGCGGCTTCACACGGGGTCCGGGCAGAGAGAGAAGACGGCTCTGCGGCTGCTGTACGCTGTGCTGCGGGCGGGAGGTGACTCACCAAGACTCTGAACTGCAGCTCCCTCCCAACCCGATATCTGCCTCCCTCTCTGCTGCCTCCAGTGTGCTCTCCCACGATCTGTGTGAAGGAGAGCAGCGGTGATCGGCCAGGAACCTCACCTCCAGCCCCTGCCGTGCTCTGCCAGCACACTGCTGCCGTGAGAAGAGAGGGCTGCCCCGTCACCATCAGGTGTCCTCAGCTTCCCTACGGATGCCCAGCTAGCCAGTTCCCGAGGTGGCCGCATTGGGTACACCCCCCCCCCCATTACAAACTTCTTCTCACCACTTTTACCGGACGGAAGCAGCGGTGACAGCACAGGGCCCTGGTGCGGAAGGTACGTTCCCATATAGCAGGCGGCAGAGTGGGAGTGAGGTGAATGCACGGCACGGAGTCCTAGCTTTCATGTACATGGGTATGTAACTGAGTTGATCACCTTGAGTAATCTGTGCTCTCTAGAGTAGCTTTGTAGTAAGTGTGCCCCATGTACAGAGTCTTTAGTATATATAGCATTAAGGTATATGGCCTTCTTTACTGTGCTGCGGCTTGCTCTACCTGGTGCAATGTGTATAACGGCGTGCTCTACCTGGTGCAATGTGTATAAAGGCGTGCTCTACCTGGTGCAGTGTGTATAACGGCGTCCTCTACCTGGTGCAGTGTGTATAACGGCGTCCTCTACCTGGTGCAGTGTGTATAACGGCGTCCTCTACCTGGTGCAGTGTGTATAACGGCGTGCTCTACCTGGCGCAGTGTGTATAACGGCGTGCTCTACCTGGCGCAGTGTGTATAACGGTGTGCTCTACCTGGCGCAGTGTGTATAACGGTGTGCTCTACCTGGCGCAGTGTGTATAACGGTGTGCTCTACCTGGCGCAGTGTGTATAACGGCGTGCTCTACCTGGCGCAGTGTGTATAACGGCGTCCTCTACCTGGCGCAGTGTGTATAACGGTGTGCTCTACCTGGCGCAGTGTGTATAATGGTGTGCTCTACCTGGCGCAGTGTGTATAACGGCGTGCTCTACCTGGCGTAGTGTGTATAATGGCTCTACCTGGCGCAGTGTGTATAACGGTGTGCTCTACCAGGCGCAGTGTGTATAACGTGCTCTACCTGGCGCAGTGTGTATAACGTGCTCTACCTGGCGCAGTGTGTATAACGTGCTCTACCTGGCGCAGTGTGTATAGGAGGTTCTAGATGGTGCAATGTGAATTGGCACTATTATGTGGCCATTCCCCTTCCCCATGAAGCCATGCCCCTAAATTTTTGCGGCGCGCCTGCGGCGCGCACCGCCTGTGTTTCGGCTCTAGGAGGTGGAGCTCCACCTCACTTTCTGCCAAAGGGCACCAAAAAATCTACTTAAAGCTCTGGGGCAGAAAGTCCTGCATGCTACACAGCCCAGTAGCACTTTCACCCCATTCCCACACCTTGCAACACCTCTGTAGTGTCCAAATAAGATTAATATTAATAAAAACCTTAATTCCGATGGAACCCAGAAAAGAACCTGTAGGACCCCAATTTTTAAAAGTGAGGGGTCCCTGGGACCCACTTTTTTTTGTGCTCAGCGCGATCACTGCCCTTTGAGCTGTACGGAACAGAAAGTGCTGGTTGCGCGGCAGGCGTCCTAACCCAAAAACACGGTGATGCCAGCAGGCCGGTAGCATACTACAGCGCTCAGCTAGATACGGTAGCACGATCCCTCCCCACATGCTTGCGAAGCGTTGCTGCGATAGCATTGCTAGTAACGAAAAGCGAAGATGTAGTGCTAGGTCACAACCTCACAATTCATACACCACATGCAGTGTCAGCCTTGTTAAATTCTGCCCAAACCAGGCACGTCTCATCAGCGCGGTTTACAAGATGGGAATTGGCACTAATGGCCCCCGTAAACATCACCATAAGGAGATGCAGTACATTAAATCCTGCAACATATCTCCCAGGTGTGCCTGGACAGGCACAAAGGGTGGAAGGTGAGAGTGATGGGGAAGGAGGATTTAATACAAAGGAAGACACACATGATTGTATGGAATATTTGACCCAAAATTTCACCGCAAGGCCTGACATCAGTGACAACCCACTGGAAGATGTAGAACTCACGTTCTACACGGATGGTAGTTGTCATAGACAGTCAGACTCGGGAGACTTGTGTACTGGATACGCAGTCGTAGATGACCAAGGCACCATAGAAGCAGAACCGCTAGGCCCACCTCACTCAGCCCAGGTTGCTGAACTGGTCGCCCTAACCAGAGCATGTGAATTGGCTAAGGGTAAGTCAGCCAATATCTACACTGATTCTAGATACGCCTTCGGGGTAGTCCATGATTTCGGAGCCCTATGGCGCCTCAGAAATTTCATGACGGCAGCTGGTACACCGGTAGCGCATGCAGCTCACATAAAAAGGCTTCTAACAGCGATACAGGAACCCGACAGAGTGGCTGTTATCAAGTGTAAAGCACACACATATAGCCAGGACCCAGTATCACTTGGTAACAGCCGAGCAGACGAAGCTGCTAAGTTAGCAACCGGTACCCCCAGACAGACAGACACCACACAACTGATGGTATTTAATACCATCAACACACAGAAACTGTGTGAAATGCAAAATTTGTGTTCCATACAGGAAAAGGCAGTCTGGAAGGCAAAGGGATATGGCCAGGAGTCCTCAGGACTCTGGACGGATGGACATGGTAAACCGGTGGCCCCCAGAGCATACCTTCCATGTTTAGCTGAGGCAGCTCACGGGCTGACTCATCTGGGCAAGGAAGGGATGTGCAAGTTGGTAAGAGCATATTGGTGCGCCCCAGGATTTTCATCTCATGCGGGTAAAAGAGCAATGTCATGCCTTACCTGTTTGAGAAAGAACATCGGAAAGGCAATACCAACAGAACCATCTCATATCCCACCTGCAGGCGGCCCTTTCCAGGTAATACAGATTGACTTCATTCAATTACCCCCTTGTTGAAATTTGAAATATGTACTTGTTTGTATAGATGTATTCTCAAATTGGGTCGAAGCATTTCCTGCGGCCATGTTTACTGCTAAGAAAATTGTGCAGGAATTTGTATGTAGATATGGTATCCCTAGAATAATCGAAAGTGATAGGGGTACCCATTTTACAGGTGATGTCTTTCAAGGGATGTGTAAGTTGATGGGAATTGATAGCAAGCTGCACACTCCATACCGTCCACAGGCGAGTGCGAAGGTGGAATAAGTGAACAGCACTATTAAAAATAAACTGAGCAAAGTTATGGCAGAGACAGGATTGACATGGCCAGAAGCTTTACCCATTGTACTGTACAGCATCAGAACCACTCCCAGGTCCCCTCTTAATCTGTCTCCCTTTGAAATTTTGTTTGGTCGACAACCACATGTTATGATTAACCCTCAGGATGATTTGAAGTGTAACAATGAAGTGACTGTAAAATACTTGATTAACATGAGTAAACAGTTAAGGAATCAAAATGATAATTTGAAGTTAGTGATTCCTGATTTACCAGATAGTAATTGTCATGACATTGAACCTGGGGATTATGTAATGATACGGAATTTTCTACGCTCAGGTTGCCTTATTGACAGATGGGAAGGACCATACCAAGTCTTATTGACTAGCACTACAGCATTGAAGGTTGCCGAGAGAGAGACTTGGGTTCATTCGTCCCACTGTAAGAAGGTCGCTGATCCAGAGAAGTCCCGTGATAAGGAACAGACGGTAGAAGTTGTATCACTGGAGTGTCTGTTCCAGGAGGATTGAGGCGGCACCCGAGCATTGAGAATCACAAGATCGAAAGCAGTTGTCGATCCCCTGTTTCCCTTTTATTGTTTTTCTCCAACTTCCCATCCCATCTCCCTCAATTATTTCTTTCCCCCCTTCTCATTCTTCTCCATTTCCTCCTATAAGATGGACTTGCCCCAAGAGACTGTGATCCGGATTTTCCTGTTGACCATGATGTTGACCAGAGCAGTCTGTTCCGGCGAGAGTACCATGGAGGTCAAGAGAGGTTCTGGAATGGGTTCTGATGATAAAGATGAAGGCGTAGTTTTCCAAGAACAACTTAACCAACAAGTAAAGGCGAGTATCAGAAAACGATCCGATAGCATTGACAATAGAAGGAATTGTGAAGGATTGTTAGCTGAAGAAAACTGTATCTGTAGGCTTTGTGACAATGTAGTTGAGGATGGGTGTATCAAGAAATTCCAATCCAGTTTTAATATCCACATGGACTGGCATCCATTGAGTGACTATCACTCCTTAGTGGGTAGTGTGTTAAATCAAACAGATTGTTGGGTATGCTCTCAAGTACCTCAAGGTCATAGCAAATCAGGGCTAGTACCATTTCCTTTAACGGTAGGGGAGGTACTTGAGCTAAAGGGTGGGAGACCGGTGGACAGGAGGTTTAATATCTCCAGTCCTCCTAGTTTGAAGCTCCACCAATATCATGTGGATAGATCCCTAATATGTTTTAACATTACCAATCCCCGAAAGCCGGGAAATTGGGAAGTGTCATGGAGTAGCCAAACCATGACCTTTTCATATAGAGCAGATAGAATGCCGACAGATACATAACTTATACGCCACATAGCCAGTAGAGAAAAATCTTTCCGATATAGGTATACCCTAGGAAGTAGAATTACGAGAGTTGGAGAGGTATCACCAGGATACTGCGCACATATCGTACAAACTGATACGTGTACTAAACAGATGGGAGCATTAGGGGTAGGAGATTTCACATGGAGGATGTGTAATATGGTTATGTCCTACTTTGTCCCATATGTTCTCCCCGATGATGCATATTTCATATGCGGGAGGAAGGCGTATAAGTGGCTTGCCCCAAACTCTGAAGGATTGTGTTATATTGGAAAAGTACTGCCTGAAGTAATGACTGTATCACATGACAAAATGAAAGACATACACCGTGGTGCCCAAGCTCCTTATACTCATACCCATTACGAGCACGTAGTTATAAGGCAACTGACAGAAAGGACAGAGCATCCGGCCTCTGATCTGATCCATGAATCCACCGGGATTCAGGTTCTACTTGCGTTAGATTTCACTCGCACCGCTAGGGGAGTGATGAACTATAGATACATATCTGCGCTTGCAAATTTGTTAGATAATATCACTGAAATGTATGATGACACGTTTAGGTATACTGGAAGAGAACTTCAAGCTTATAAAACAGAACTGGTACAGCATAGAATGGTTCTCAATTACCTCACAGCAGTGACAGGCGGATATTGTGTCACACTGGCAACACAGTACGGCGTGAAATGTTGCACATATATCACAAATAGTACCGAGGACCCGGTCGAGATCATAGACCAAAAGATGGATGATATTCTCCAATTAAAGTGGGAATTTCGCAGGAGACACAATCTCACTCTTGCTGCCGTAGGTAATGAGCTGACTGGTTGGGTGTCATGGTTGAACCCGCGAAATTGGTTCTCTGGTTTAGGAGAATGGGCTCAAGGAGTCATAATGGATGTTGGGAAGTTTCTTCTATGTATCTTAGGTGTTGTCATATCAATTGGCTTGATATTTAGATGCGGTCAGGCTTTAATGAAGTGCAAACGTCGTACCAGGGTAATGAGTCTAAGGAGTGAGGAAACTGTAATTCCAATGGATTTGATTTATGACCCAACGGTAGAAACAATGATGTAATGAAAATGCGATTATACAGTCCGTTTCTTTCACCTGTTTTTCCGTTTTTCTCCAAGGTAAAGAGACCCACTTGGATGAGGAATTTGATGAGCCGATATACAGACAACAGATGGATTAAAGAAGAAGTTTTGACAACCTTATACACAGATTTTGATGAACAATGCCATAGACCCCCAGTTTCCCTAGAAATTTAAAAATTACGCTAGCCCAACACTTTTGTAAGCCTATGGACATTGACAAAGCTTTTTGCTCGCACCTTATGGGCAAAAGCACAAAGAAGACTGCAATCAACAGACACCGAACAAGACCTCAACCAACAAATGTTCATTAACCTGACATAGAATACCACTGCATTTACCATAAGTGTTCTTTATCTTCATTTCTACAACCCTCAGGTAATGACACACATAGTCGATAGGGAATACAGGCACAGATATCAGCAACCACATACCTCCCCCATTCATGTATCATCAACTAAAATGTGCTTCCCCATTTTGTTGCAACCACAGCCGAAAAGAGCTCGGTAGAGTTTGACAGCCCATCCACAGACCCTTAATACGGGATAAGAAGGAATTCAAATGTATACTTCGCAATACCTCGAAGCTTGATGTACAACACGTACGGCACGATGATACATGACCCCCCAAACATGGATTCATACACAACATGCTTCTGCTATCTCACTAGGTCATACCCTCTTCACACCTTCTCCTCTCTCCTCCCTTACCCAACCATGGAAATGTATTAACCCCTGACATATATTTTTCTCTTTTTGAAATGTTTTAGAAAGTGGCAGTTATTGTTGACTGCCAAAGAGTGGACTGTCAAAGTCAGAAAAATATCTCTACGCACACTACCATATTTGCACCTCGTACAGGTCCGTGCTGCGCATGCGTGCGCTCTCCCGTGCGTGCGCATACCCGCTGTTACGTGCACCCGCAGGTGCACGGTATGCGGATTTACGGTAGAGTTTATGTGTTCGTAGCGTGCGACTAAATCGTTACATATTTTCACTATATAATGTATTTTAAAGATCATGGTCCCTTTGATAGATTCTGAAAGTTTAGTTAAGGTAGCATGTTCCTGGACAGAGAGATCCCTCTTTGTATTGTACGAAGGGTCCAACACGGGTCATACAGTGGTGTTTAGTATCCATCGGAAGAGTATTTAATTAGCAATATTCTGGTGTTGGTTTGGAGCGGATTAATCGCTCGTGCGAATAGTTATGGACATAAGAAGTTTATGACCATTTACTATTATTTGCACTTACTTAGCCATGCGGCGGGAAACCTAGTTTCCCACCCACCTGAGCAGTTGGAAACAGTCACAGCCCACCTGTATGAATCAACCTATGACCTTTTGTTATAATGCGAAGCCGAATTCCTGTGTCCAATGAACAATGAGATTGTAGGGACCATTGAATTGTATTGTGTGTGGGGCATAAATAGACAAGCCGATGGTATCCAGCTCACTCTCTTCAACGGTTCTCATTGCTGATAATCGGGAGCTGGATATCCAGAGGCGCATGCGATCGTTTCCCCTTGTGCGTAAGTTTTCTCCGCAATCATATTGTTCTTATTGTGAGCCATTTCTCTCTCTCTCTCTCTCTCTCTTCTCCTCTTTCTCTCCAAATTTCCCTTAAACGTAATTGTATTATATTGTATTTCCTGTGTAGTTATCTGGTTAGTTAGTCTATGTTATATTGTAGTGTGTGACTTGTACTGTATTTATCTTTTTGCAAGTATTAACATTCATATAAGGCGTTAGACCCTAAGCACGGTATCTGTGTATTTCTTATAGTGTTAAGTATTCTCAGAGCGTCGGTGACGCTCGAACAGCTTTTGAGTTAATAAGGTTATACTGTGTTGCATTTACACCCTATCACTACACTAAGGTTTTGCTGCATAATACACTGTTTATGGTTTAGATATAAAGGTTTAACATTGTGAGCGTCAGCGCCGCTGGTGATCTCCTCGTGGTCCCGAGCGTCCGCTACGCTATAGCGAACCATTACGTTAGTCGGCAGCCAATATCGTGCCTGCCTGTGTTCCCTTGGCCGTGAGCGAACGTGACGCTTGAGCGTCTCGACCACGGATAAGCGAGTGTTACGCAACGTGCGTACCCTTACGGTACTCCATACGTAAATAGCGTACATTGTTCTTAGACCTCTTAAAGGGTTTTATATAAGATAAATATTTAGCTTTATCAAGTCACCTCTCCAGTCATCACCCAGACATGTCTCCTGTGTTACTGTATAATGCCCCATTCCCAGCAGTCACCTCTCCAGTCAGCAGCTGAATGATCTTGTTGGTGAGTTCCAGGATCTTTTGGTCATTGTGTCTCTCATGTATTAGTGAGAGAGGTGGAGGCACTGGGATGGGGCTCTGGGTTCTACTCAGTCCTCCTGACACACGGGGATGGCTGTTGAGTATCTCACACTCATTGGATGTCTTCTTCACTACTTTGTAATCCTGAGTAATGGAGGAGACATCAAATATCAATATATACACTCCCAGATCCCCCTCACCTCCCCAGTCATGTCCCTTTATTATTACTATAGATTTAAGTGACTTCACAGTGACGCTTCTAAATCATCTCACCTCCCCAGTCATGTCACTGTATTATTTCTATAGATATGATTGACGTCACTATGAAGCTCTAAAATCCCTTCACCTCCCCAGTCATGTCCCTGTATTATTACTATAGATATGTGATGTCACTGTGACGCTCCCAGATCCCCTCACCTCCCCAGTCATGTCCCTGTAATATTACTATTGATATAAGTGATGTCACTGTGACACTCCCAGATTTCCTCACCTCCCCAGTCCTATCCCTGTATTATTACTATAGATAAAAGTGACATTACTGTGACGCTCCCAGATCCCCTCACCCCACCCAGTCAAGTTTCTGTATTTTTGCTACAGATATAAGTGAGGTCATTGTGACGCTCCCAGATCCCCTCACCTCCCGTCATGTCCTTGTATTATTACTATAGATATGTGACATCATTGCGCCTCTCCTAGATCCCCTCACCTCCCCAGTCATGTTCTCGTATTATTACAATAGATATGTGATGTCACAGTGACAATCCCAGATCCCCTCAACTCCCCAGTCATGTCCCTGTATTATTACTATAGATATAAGTGATGTCACTGTGACTCTCCCAGATCCCCTCACCTCCCCAGTCATGTCCCTGTATTATTACTATAGATGTGAGTCACAGTGACCCTCCCAGATCCCCTCACCTCCCCAGTCATGTTCTCGTATTATTACAATAGATATGTGATGTCACTGTGACACTCCCAGATCCCCTCACCCTCTCCAGTCATATCTCTGTATTATTACTATAGATAAAAGTGACATTACTGTGACACTCCCAGATTCCCTCACCTATAGATAAAAGTGACATTACTGTGACGCTCTCAGATCCCCTAAACCCACCCAGTCATGTCTCTGTATTATTGCTACAGATATAATTGAGGTTATTGTGACGCTTCCATATCCCCTCACCTCCCCAGTCATGTCCCTGTATTATTACTATAGATATGACTGACGTCACTGTGACACTCCCGGATCCCCTCACCTCCCCAGTCATGTTCTCGTATTATTACAATAGATATAAGTGATGTCACAGTGACAATCCCAGATCCCCTCACCTCCCCAGTCATGTTATCGTATTATTACAACAGATATACACTGTGACACTCCCAGATCCCCTCACCCTCCCCAGTCATGTCCCTGTATTATCATTGTGACGCTTCCATATCCCCTCACCTCCCCAGTCATGTCCCTGTATTATTACTATAGATATGACTGACGTCACTGTGACACTCCCGGATCCCCTCACCTCCCCAGTCATGTTCTCGTATTATTACAATAGATATAAGTGATGTCACAGTGACAATTTCAGATCCCCTCACCTCCCCAGTCATGTTCTCGTATTATTACAATAGATATACACTGTGACACTCCCAGATCCCCTCCCCCTCCCCAGTCATGTCCCTGTATTATTACTAAAAATAAGTGATGTTACAGTTACGCTACCATATTCCCTCACCTCCCCATTAATGTCCCTGTATTATTACTATAGATATAAGTTAGATCACTGTGACGCTCCCAGATTCCCTCACTTCCCAAGTCACGTCCCTCTATTATGACTACAGATATTAGTGATATCACTGTGATGCTCCCAGATCCCGTCACCTCCCCAGTCATGTCCCTGTATTATTACTATAGATAAAAGTGACATCACTGTGATCCCAGATCCCCTCACCTCGTCACGTCCCTGAATTATTACTATAAATATGCTATGTCAAAGTGACGCTTCCATATCCCCTCACATCTCCAGTCATGTTTCTGTATTATTACTATAGATATAAGTTAGGTTACTGTGACGCTCCCAGATTCCATCACCTCCCCAATCACGTCCCTGTATTATTACTATAGATATATGTGATGTCACTGTGATGCTGTCAGATTATCTCACCTCCCCAGTAATATACCTGTATTATTAATATAGATATAAGTGATGTCACAGTGAGGCTCCAAATCCCATCACCTCCCCAGTCAGGTCCCTGTATTATTACTATAGATATGTGATGTTACTGTGACACTCCCAGATCCCCTTATCTCCTCAGTCATGTCCCTGTATTATTTTTAAAGATATAAGTGATGTCACTGTGACGCTCCCAGATCACCTCAACTCACCAGTTATGTCCCTGTGTATTTCTATAGCTATATGTGACATAATTGTGACATTCCTAGATTCCATCAACTCCCCAGTCATGTCTCTATATTATTACTAAAAATAAGTGATGTTACAGTTACGCTACCATAGTCCCTCACCTCCCCTTTCGTGTCCCTGTATTATTACTACAGATATAAGTCATGTCACTGTGACACTCCCAGATCCCCTCACCTCCCCAGTCATGTCCCTGTATTATTATTATTATTATAGATACAAGTGAAGTCACTGTGATGCTCCCAGATCCTCTCACCTCACCAGTCATGTCCCTGCATTATTATTATTATTATAGATATAAGAGAAGTCACTGTGATGCTCCCAGATCCCCTCACCTCCCCGGTCATGTCCCTGTATTATTATAGATATAAGTGAAGTAACTGTAGTGCTCCCAGAAACCCTCAACTCCCAAGTCATGTCCCTGTATTATTATTATTATTATAGATATAAGTGAAGTCACTGTAGTGCTCCCAGAACCCCTCAACTCCCCAGTTATGTCCCTGAATTATTATTATTATTATTACTATAGATGTTAGGTCACTGTGACCCTCCCAGATTCCCTCACCTACCATGTCATGTCCCTCTATTATGACTATAGATATTAGTGATGTCACTGTGATGCTCCCAGATCCCCTCACCTCCCCAGTCATGTCCCTGTATTATTACTAGCGATATATGTAATGTCACTGTGACACTTCCAGATCCCCTAACCTCCCAAGTCATGTCCCTGTATTATTGCTATAGCTATAAGTGATGTCACTGTGCCTCTCCTAGATCCCCTCACCTCCCCAGTCATGTCCCTGTATTGCTATAGATACTAGTGATGTCAGTGTGACACTCCCAGATCCCCTCACCTCCCCAGTCATGTCCCTGTATTATTAATATAGATATAAGGTCACAGTGATGCTCTCAGATCGCCTCACCTCCCCAGCCATGTCCCTGTATTATTACTATAGATATAAGGTCACTGTTATGCTCCCAGATCCACTCACCTCCCCAGTCATGTCCCGGTATTATTACTATAGATATAAGGTCACTGAAACGCTCCCAGATCCACTCACCTCCCCAGTCAGCAGGTAGATGATCTCCAGGGTGATTTCTACTATACTCTCAGTCCTGTGACTCCTGTCCTTGTCCATCCTTTGTGAATCAGAGAGAATACAGAACGTGTGATGTGTAATAAAGACTCCGTTCCCCACAGCTGGAGTTCCTGGAATAAATATAACACATAAAACATATTGCACATGTAACATAGTAAATATGCAATAGAGTGATCATTAAGTCTCCTATTTCCCCACAGCCATAGAGTCCTGGAAAGTGTCTCCAAGGTTCCTGTGACCCAGCCCCATAAGGCTGTACTGTATAGTGGGCCTGATCTAGATATTAGCGCTATTGTGGGAGGAGTCACAATGAACTGATGTTCGGTACACCGCTCATGTGCCCGACCCGTACGGAGCATGTGCTCTATGTGTCCTGAGTTGTCAGACGAGTATGGCTGCAGCCATGAAGTGGTGTAAGGGTGAGAATTGGTTGTGAAGGGACAGGATCTCCTGAGGAAAATTTCATGGCCTCATTCATGGAGCTGGCATGAGGCTGTAGGGTGGGTGGTGACAGGAGACAGGAAGGCAAGGAAAGGCGGCAGGAGACAGGCAGGGGAAACGCGGCAGGAGACAGACAGGGGAGCAGCCGCATGGAGTAACATGAGATGGGGCTCGGACGGGGTCAGCAGCAGCAGCCACGAGCGGGGTACAGTGCCAGCTGCCTGCAGGCTATAACCCGGCCCTCCCATACCAGAGACTCCTGCCATGCTAGACCCGCAGCCCCCTGCCTCCTACCCACACCCTCTGCAGCCTAGGAAGGATGAGCTGCTGGGAGCCCCCTGAGGCGGATGAGCGAGGAAGCCCCCTGGAGGAGTAAGTGCCGCTCTCTGGGCCTGCTTCTAGATGCTGCCCTCCCCTACTTGCTGCATGGGTGCAGATGTTGGCAGCGCACACAGCATGAAAAAACAAGGTTTGTTGGCGCTGGGCAGGTCTGTGATGGAATACACCTTAGGGTTAGCAGCCACCCGGAGAGGGGTAACCGGCCTCCACAAACATAGACAAATGTGGGAATACCAGGTAGCGCTCTATCCAAATGATGCAGCCAAAACATAAAAACAATATAAACCGTAATATAGACCAAAACATATACTAATGGGTGTTACCCTGAGGTATATGATATCTCTGGTATACATGATATACACAATGAGTATACACAAAGGTATCACTGATAAAATCAATGTAAAAGGAAAACGCTGATCCTTCTACATAGGAGACTCTCAGAGGTTTTGTCAGTCTCTTATAGTAAATTAGCAGCGCACAGTGTGAGTGAGAAGAAATCCTCCAGCTGATATGGTTCATACAGGAATGTGTCCTGAACCAGAATGACCTTTATATGGTAATTGTCCATCCGCTTAGTTCCGGTGTAACAACAAAGTGAGTATACATATGTATAGATGTGATGGTGGTTAGTAGTCACTGCACCAGTGTTGGTAGTCCTTGCGACCATAGGCGTGCGCAGCACATTTTATTAGGAGGTGTACCGTTGGAGGGGTGTGTCTAGCATCATCTATTGACGGTCAACGCAATATAAAATATCCACCCTTGTACCAATCCTAATAATGCAGATACATTGTCAGATGTTGTGATGTGCACCAAACAAACACCCCAGATGGCACTCACTGCAATTACACTGCTCCTCCTCAGCCTGGTCTGGCTCCCCCTCTCTTTCACCTGCAAGCTGACACTGACAGTCGCACACTAGTACTGCTGCTGCTGGATAAACGTGTGACGTGTTAATGCTGCTACCGACCACCAGCCACATGCTGCTCATCAGTGGCTGGTGTTGGCATAGAATAGAAGGAGATAGGTGGGCGTGTGATGGGTGGGCTTGCAAGCAGCATGACGTCATCACGTCACATCACGCTGTTTTTGTACATCATACCCTCCAGGTGGACCTTTTTAATAGGTACAGTAGCTTTTTTTAAAGGTCTGTACCAATTTTTGGCTCTCCAAACTTCCATTGAAAGTATAGGAAAAGGGATGTAGCCACGTCCCCTTTACCCGTGCCCACGCCCCCTTTTCTAATTTGTACCAATTTTCATGTGTAAAATGTTGGAGGGTATGGTACATGGAGGTGGAACTGGGAGTTTGAAAGCCGGTGGCAGTGGCACCCTTGATTAACCCAGGCATCCGGTCAGTAATGCAGTCCTGACAGGGTGCAGCGCAGAGGGGACAGTAATCAGCCTGCTCGGTGATCGCTGCATCAGGCATGTGAGATCGGGGTGCCGGACATTAGGGGGTGCATGTGCGCACCAGGAACCCCCCCTGAACACGCCTATGCTTGCAACACAAAGTTGATACTGCAGACCCGCTTCGCATCACCCTTTGCCCGGGTGAAGAAGCTCTGGGCGGCGCGGTCTGCTATAAGCTGTTCCCTGTCGTGCGGTGCAATGTGGATGCGCAGAGCCGCTGTCTCGTACTCCCAGCACGGGTAAGGTTTGTATCAGCAGCACAGTGTCTGGACTTACCCGGAATAGGGAGGAACACATGGTGCAGTCTCTCCACGATGTTCATTTCACATTTGCCGGCAATTGGTGAACCATCAGCTATTGGAGGTTGTATCTTCTTCTGTGGGCACTATAGGTATCAGCAATCCCTCTCTCTGTGCCCTCAACGCGTTTCTCCGCACACCGGGCAGCTTTTCCAAGAGCTGGAGGATTTCTTCTCACTCACACTGTGGCCTACTAATTTACTATAAGAGACTGACAAATCCTCTGAGAGTCTCCTATGTAGAAGGATCAGCGTTTTCCTTTTACATTGATTATATCAGTGATACCTTTGTGTATACTCATTGTGTATATTATATATACCAGAGATATCATACACCTCAGGGTAACACCCATTAGTATATGTTTTGCTCTATATTACTGTTTATATTGTTTTTATGTTTTGGTTGCATCATTTGGATAGAGCGCCTCCCTGGTATTCCCCACATTTGCACACAGCACGGGGCAGAGTAACAGCCCGGCTGCCGGCACGTATATAAAATAATAGGTTGCCTATAGAATAATAGTAAACGCCAGGCACAGCTGCTGCAGAAACTCTTGTTACATACGTGACGTCAGTCTCTTCTGATACTGGCATTATAAAATACAACCCGGTGTCTCTACAGCAGATGGCCGTCGTTATACGTGTGGCACCCTCCTAGCGGGCATTTCACATTTTACACCATTATAGTGACGTGACTGCTGGGGGGGACGGCAATGAGGGGGCTCAGCCTGCAGCTGTCACACTGCCAGTGGTGTAGTAATGCTCTGCAGCTGTCACACTGCCAGTGGTGTAGTAATGCTCTGCAGCTGTCACACTGCCAGTGGTGGAGTAATGCTCTGCAGCTGTCACAATGCCAGTGGTGTAGTAATGCTCTGCAGCTGTCACACTGCCAGTGGTGGAGTAATGCTCTGCAGCTGTCACACTGCCAGTGGTGGATTAATGCTCTGCAGCTGTCACACTGCCAGTGGTGTAGTAATGCTCTGCAGCTGTCACACTGCCAGTGGTGTAGTAATGCTCTGCAGCTGTCACACTGCCAGTGGTGTAGTAATGCCCTGCAGCTGACATAATAATAATAATAATAACAGGGCACCACAGGCTGCTCCCCCTGTATAGTAATAATAACAGGACACCACAGGCTGCTCCCCCTGTATAGTAATAATAACAGGACACCACAGGCTGCTCCCCCTGTATAGTAAGACGCAATTACCTGATCTCCACGGACACTGCGAGGCTGCAGCAGTCCAAGAAAACTAACTTCCTGTATGTGGAACACACAGTCCGGAAGTAAGGTGGAACGCACAGGCCGGAAGTAAAGAGTGATTGGCACAAGCTGATTTCTAGTGACCGGTTGCTCCCCTCCCACATCCCCGCCCTCTGTAATGACTATTACCATAATTGTCCTCCGTGCAGAAGGCCGGCGGCCATTTTCTTGTAGACCTGTCCGGCAGCAGCAATAGGTTCCCTGGCCGTGTAGTGACGTCAGGAGCGGCGGCCATTTTCCCCTGGTCTGAGCTCCGCCTTCCTTCTATCATTCCCACAAGGCAGCAGGAGCAGAGAGCAGCCATTGTTGTGTCTGGCAGCAGGTAATGATATTATTATTATTATTCTATAGGCTGAGCAGCTCTGGTGTCAGGTTCTGTACTACAGGGGGAGCAGCCTCTGGTGCCTTGTTATAGTGCAGCTGGAGCAGCCTCTGGTGCTGCATTATCCCTGTACATGTGGCTGACACTCTAGTGTCCTATTACTGTAATACAGGTGGCGCAGACCCCGCCGTTACCGTAATACAGGAGGTGCAGACCCCGCCATTACCGTAATACAGGTGGCGCAGACCCCGCTGTTACCATAATACAGGTGGCGCAGACCCCGCCGTTACCATAATACAGGGGACGCAGACCCCGCCGTTACCGTAATACAGGTGGCGCAGACCCCGCCGTTACTGTAAGACAGGGGACACAGACCCCGCCATTACCGTAATACAGGGGACGGAGACCCCGCCATTACCGTAATACAGGGGACGCAGACCCCCCCATTACCGTAATACAGGGGACGCAGACCCCGCCATTACCGTAATACAGGGGACGCAGACCCCGCCGTTACCGTAATACAGGTGGCGCAGAGCCCTCCGTTACCGTAATACAGGTGTCGCAGACCCCGCCATTACCGTAATAAAGGTGGCGCAGACCCCGCCGTTACCGTAATACAGGTGGCGCAGACCCCGCCGTTACCATAATACAGGGGACGCAGACCCCGCCGTTACCGTAATACAGGTGGCGCAGACCCCGCCGTTACTGTAAGACAGGGGACACAGACCCCGCCATTACCGTAATACAGGGGACGGAGACCCCGCCATTACCGTAATACAGGGGACGCAGACCCCGCCATTACCGTAATACAGGGGACGCAGACCCCGCCATTACCGTAATACAGGGGACGCAGACCCCGCCGTTACCGTAATACAGGTGGCGCAGACCCCGCCGTTACCATAATACAGGGGACGCAGACCCCGCCGTTACCGTAATACAGGTGGCGCAGACCCCGCCGTTACTGTAAGACAGGGGACACAGACCCCGCCATTACCGTAATACAGGGGACGGAGACCCCGCCATTACCGTAATACAGGGGACGCAGACCCCGCCATTACCGTAATACAGGGGACGGAGACCCCGCCATTACCGTAATACAGGGGACGCAGACCCCGCCATTACCGTAATACAGGGGACGCAGACCCCGCCGTTACCATAATACAGGGGACGCAGACCCCGCCGTTACCGTAATACAGGTGGCGCAGACCCCGCCGTTACTGTAAGACAGGGGACACAGACCCCGCCATTACCGTAATACAGGGGACGGAGACCCCGCCATTACCGTAATACAGGGGACGCAGACCCCGCCATTACCGTAATACAGGGGACGCAGACCCCGCCATTACCGTAATACAGGGGACGCAGACCCCGCCGTTACCGTAATACAGGTGGCGCAGACCCCGCCGTTACTGTAAGACAGGGGACACAGACCCTGCCGTTACCGTAATTCAGGGGACGCAGACCCCGCCGTTACCGTAATACAGGTGACGCAGACCCCGCCGTTACCGTTATACATGTGGCTCAGACCCCGCCGTTACCGTAATACAGGTGACGCAGACCCCGCCGTTACCGTAACACAGGTAGCGCAGACCCCACCATTACCGTAATACAGGTGGCACAAGACCCCGCCGTTACCGTAATACAGGTGACTCAGACCCCGCCGTTACAGTAATACAGGTGGTGCAGATCCCGCCGTTACCGTTATACATGTGGCTCAGACCCCGTTGTTACCGTAATACAGGTGGCGCAGACTCCGCCATTACCGTAATACAGGTGGCGCAGACCCTGCTGTTACCGTAATACAGCTGGCGCAGACCCCACCGTTACCATAATAGAGGTAGCACAGACCCCACCATTGCCGTAATAATGGTGGCGCAAAACCCCGCCTTTACCGTAATACAGGTGGCTCAGACCCCGCCGTTATCGTAATACAGGTGGCGCAGACCCCGCCGTTATCGTAATACAGGTGGCGCAGACCCCGTCGTTACCGTAATACAGATGGCGCAGACCCTACAGTTACCGTAATACAGAGGGCGCACACCCCGCCGGTACCGTAATACAGGTGGCGCAGACCCCGCCGTTACTGTAATTCTATAAACGGGCCATTACAGGTGTTGTGTCCTGTGGCATTGTACTATACAGGTGGAGCGGCATATGTTGTATTAATATTCAGGGGAGCTGTATTAAAATACAGGGGAGTGGCATGTGTTGTTCTACTGTACAGGGGGAGCGACCTGGGGCATCCTCCTATACAGGGGTAGTGGATTATGACATCCTACTTTACAGGGGGAGCAGCCTGTGTTGCCCTTTTATACAGGGTAAGTGGCCTGTGGTGTCATAATATACATGTGGAGGAACCTGTGGTGTCTTCTTTTATTATATAGGGTAAGCGACATGTATTGTCTTTCTATACAGAAGGAGTGTCCTGTGTTGCTATAATATACAGGGGTAGCATCCTGGGCTGTCATAGTATACAGGGGAGCGGCCTGTGTTGTCATAATATACAAGTGGAGGGACCTGTGGTGTCTTGTTACTATTATTATATAGGGTGGGCGGAATGTATTTTCTTTCTATACAGGATGCGTGGCCTGTGTTGTCATAGTATACAGGAGGAGCGGCCTGTGTTGTCATAATATACAGGGGTAGCAGCCTGTGTTGTCATAGAATACAAGGGGAGCGGCCTGTGTTGTCATAATATACAGGGGTAGCTTCCTGTGCTGTCATATTATACAGGGGGAGCGGCCTGTACTGTCATAATATACAGTGGTAGCTTCCTGTGCTGTCATAGTATACAGGGGGAGCGACATGTGTTGTCATAATATACAGGGGTAGCATCCTGTGCTGTCATAGTATACAGGGGGAGTGACCTGTGCTGTCATAATATACAAGTGGAGGGACCTGTGGTGTCTTGTTACTATTATTATATAGGGTGGGCGGAATGTATTTTCTTTCTATACAGGATGCGTGGCCTGTGTTGTCATAGTATACAGGGGGAGCGGCCTGTATTGTCATAATATAGAGGGATATCATCCTGTGCCATCATTGGATACAGGGGGAGCAGCCTGTGCTGTCATAGTATACAGGGGGAGGGGCCTGTGGTGTCTTGTTACTATTATTATGTAGGGTGAGCAGCATGTATTGGCTTTCTATACAGAAGGAGTGGCCTATGTTGTCATATTACAGGGGTAGCATCCTGTACTGTCATAGTATACAGGGGGAGTGGCCTGTGTTGACATAATATACAAGTGGAGGGACCTGTGGTGTCTTGTTACTATTATTATATAGGGTGGGCGGAATGTATTTTCTTTCTATACAGGATGCGTGGCCTGTGTTGTCATAGTATACAGGAGGAGCGGCCTGTGTTGTCATAATATACAGGGGTAGCAGCCTGTGTTGTCATAGAATACAAGGGGAGCGGCCTGTGTTGTCATAATATACAGGGGTAGCTTCCTGTGCTGTCATAGTATACAGGGGGAGCGACATGTGTTGTCATAATATACAGGGGGAGTGGCCTGTTTTGTCATAATATACAGGGGTAGCATCCTGTGCTGTCATAGTATACAGGGGGAGTGGCCTGTGTTGTCATAGTATACAGGGGGAGTGGCCTGTGTTGTCATAATATACAGGGGTAGCATCCTGTGCTGTCATAGTATACAGGGGGAGCGGTCTGTGTTGTCATAATATACAAGTGGAGGGACCTGTGGTGTCTTGTTACTATTATTATATAGGGTGAGCGGAATGTATTTTCTTTCTATACAGAAGGTGTGGCCTGTGTTGTCATAATATACAGGGGCAGCGGCCTGTGTTGTCATAATATACAGGGGTAGCTTTCTGTGCTGTCATAGTATACAGGGGGAGCGGCATGTGTTGTCATAATATACAGGGTTAGCTTTCTGTGCTGTCATAGTATACAGGGGGAGCGGCCTGTGTTGTATTTATTATTTCTCTAACGTCCTAGTGGATGCTGGGACTTCCTTAAGGACCATGGGGAATAGCGGCTCCGCAGGAGACTGGGCACAAAGTAAAAGCTTTAGGACTAGCTGGTGTGCACTGGCTCCTCCCCCTATGACCCTGCTCCAAGCCTCAGTTAAGATTTTGTGCCCGGCCGAGAAGGGTGCAATCTAGGTGGCTCTCCTGAGCTGCTTAGAAGTAAAAGTATATTTAGGTTTTTTATTTTCAGTGAGTCCTGCTGGCAACAGGCTCACTGCAACGCGGGACTAAGGGGAGAAGAAGCGAACTCACCTGCGTGCAGAGTGGATTGGGCTTCTTGGCTACTGGATATTAGCTCCAGAGGGACGATCACAGGCCCAGCCATGGATGGGTCCCGGAGCCGCGCCGCCGGCCCCCTTACAGAGCCAGAAGAGCGAAGAGGTCCGGAGAAAGCGGTGGCAGAAGACGTTCCTGTCTTCGGATAAGGTAGTGCACAGCACCGCAGCTGTGCGCCATTGCTCTCAGCACCCTTCACACTCCGGTCACTGAGGGTGCAGGGCGCTGGGGGGGGAGCGCCCTGAGACGCAATAAAACCTATAAAATACCTTATGTGGCAAAAGAAATACATCACATATAGCTCCTGGGCTATATGGATGTATTTAACCCCTGCCAGTTTTCCAGAAAAAAGCGGGAGAAAAGGTCGCCGAGAAGGGGGCGGAGCCTATCTCCTCAGCACACAAGCGCCATTTTCCCTCACAGCTCCACTGGAAGGACAGCTCCCTGACTCTCCCCTGCAGTACACTACGGTAACAGGGTGAAAACAAGAGAGGGGGGGGCACTATTTGGCATATTATAACAATATAAGCAGCTATTAAGGGAGTAACACTTAGATAAGGTTATCCCTGTACATATATAGCGCTCTGGTGTGTGCTGGCAAATCTCCCTCTGTCTCCCCAAAGGGCTAGTGGGGTCCTGTCCTCTATCAGAGCATTCCCTGTGTGTGTGCTGGGTGTCGGTACGATTGTGTCGACATGTATGAGGAGGAAAATGATGTGGAAGCAGAGCAATTGCCTGTGTTAGTGATGTCACCCCCTAGGGAGTCGACACCTGACTGGATGGTCGTGTTTAAAGAATTGCGTGATAGTGTCAGCACTTTGCAAAAAACTGTTGACGACATGAGACAGCCGGCAAATTAATTAGTGCCGGTCCAGGCGTCTCAGGCACCGTCAGGGGGCGCTAAAACGCCCACTACCTCAGGTGGTCGACACAGACCCAGACACGGATACTGAGTCCAGTGTCGACGGTGAGGAAACGAACGTAATGTCCAGTAGGGCCACACGTTACATGATCACGGCTATGAAGGAGGTGTTGAACATTTCTGACACTACAAGTACCACAAAAAGGGGTATTATGTGGGGTGTGAAAAAACTGCCTGTGGTTTTTCCTGAGTCAGATGAATTAAATGAGGTGTGTGATAAAGCGTGGGTTTCCCCCGATAAAAACTGCTAATTTCTAATAAATTATTGGCACTATATCCTTTCCCGCCAGAAGTTAGGGCGCGTTGGGAAACACCCCCTAGGGTAGATAAAGCGCTCACACGCTTATCAAAACAAGTGGCGTTGCCGTCTCCAGATACGGCCGCCCTCAAGGAACCAGCTGATAGAAGGCTGGAAAATATCCTTAAAAGCATATACACACATACTGGTGTTATACTACGACCAGCGATTGCCTCAGCCTGGATGTGTAGTGCTGGGGTGGCTTGGTCTGAATCCCTGACTGAAAATATTGATACCCTGGATAGGGACACTATATTATTAACTTTAGAGCATTTAAAGGATGCTTTACTATATATACGAGATGCACAGAGGGATATTTGCACCCTGGCATCAAGAGTAAGTGCGATGTCCATTTCTGCCAGGAGAGCATTATGGACGCGACAGTGGTCAGGGGATGCGGATTCCAAACGACATATGGAAGTATTGCCGTATACAGGGAGGAGTTATTTGGGGTCGGTTTATCGGACCTGGTGGCCACAGCAACTGCTGGGAAATCCACCTTTTTACCTCATGTCACCTCTCAGCAGAAGAAGACACAGTCTTTTCAAAATCAGTCCTTTCATTCCCATAAGGGCAAGCGGGCAAAAGGACACTCCTTTTTGCCCAGGGGCAGAGGAAGAGGGAAAAAACTGCACCAGGCAGCCCATTCCCAGGAGCAGAAGCCCGGCCCCGCTTCTACAAAAGCTTCAGCATGACGCTGGGGCTTTACAAGCGGACTCAGGCACGGTGGGGGCCCGTCTCAAAAATTCCAGCGCGCAGTGGGCTCACTCGCAAGTGGACCCCTGGATCCTGCAGGTAGTATCTCAGGGGTACAAATTGGAATTCGAGACATCTCCCCCTCGCCGGTTCCTGAAGTCTGCTCTACCAACGTCTCCCTCCGACAGGGAGGCAGTATTGGAAGCTATTCACAAGCTGTATTCCCAGCAGGTGATAATCAAGGTACCCCTCCTACAACAGGGAAAGGGGTATTATTCCACACTGTTTGTGGTACCGAAGCCGGACGGCTCGGTGAGACCAATTTTAAATTTAAAATCCTTGAACACTTACGTAAAAAGGTTCAAATTCAAGATGGAGTCACTCAGAGCAGTGATCGCGAACCTGGAGGAAGGGGACTATATGGTATCTCTGGACATCAAAGATGCTTATCTTCATGTCCCAATTTTCCCTTCTCATCAAGGGTACCTCAGGTTTGTAGTACAGGACTGTCATTATCAGTTTCAGACGCTGCCGTTTGGATTGTCCACGGCACCCCGGGTCTTTACCAAGGTAATGGCCGAGATGATGATTCTCCTTCGAAAAGAAGGCGTCTCAATTATCCCTTACTTGGACGATCTCCTGATAAGGGCAAGGTCAAGAGAACAGTTAGAGGTCGGAGTAGCACTCTCTCAGGTAGTGCTACGTCAGCACGGGTGGATTCTAAATATCCCAAAATCACAGCTGATTCCAACAACACGTTTACTGTTCCTAGGGATGATTCTGGACACAGTCCAGAAAAAGGTGTTTCTCCCGGAGGAGAAGGCCAGGGAGTTATCCGAGTTAGTCCGGAACCTCCTAAAACCAGGCCAAGTATCAGTGCTTCAATGCACGAGAGTCCTGGGGAAAATGGTGGCTTCGTACGACGCGATTCCATTCGGAAGATTCCATGCAAGAACTTTTCAGTGGGATCTGCTGGACAAATGGTCCGGATCGCATCTTCAGATGCATCAGCGGATAACCCTATCTCCAAGGACAAGGGTGTCTCTCCTGTGGTGGTTACAGAGTGCTCATCTTCTAGAGGGCCGCAGATTCGGCATTCAGGATTGGATGCTGGTGACCACGGATGCCAGCCTGAGAGGCTGGGGAGCTGTCACACAGGGAAGAAATTTCCAGGGCTTGTGGTCAAGCATGGAAACGTCTCTTCACATAAATATCCTGGAACTAAGGGCCATTTACAATGCCCTGTGTCAAGCAAGGCCTCTGCTTCAGGGTCAACCGGTATTGATCCAGTCGGACAACATCACGGCTGTCGCCCACGTAAACAGACAGGGCGGCACAAGAAGCAGGAGGGCAATGGCAGAAGCTGCAAGGATTCTCCGCTGGGCGGAAAATCATGTGATAGCACTGTCAGCAGTGTTCATTCCGGGAGTGGACAACTGGGAAGCAGACTTCCTCAGCAGACACGACCTCCACCCGGGGGAGTGGGGACTTCACCCAGAAGTCTTCCAAGTGATTTTAAACCGTTGGGAAGAACCAATGGTAGACGTGATGGCGTCCCGTCTCAACAAAAAACTGGACAGATATTGCGCCAGGTCAAAGGACCCTCAGGCAATAGCGGTGGACGCTCTGGTAACACCGTGGGTGTACCAGTCGGTATACGTGTTCCCTCCTCTGCCTCTCATACCCAAGGTGCTGAGAATCATAAGAAGGAGAGGAGTAAGAACTATACTCGTGGCTCCGGATTGGCCAAGAAGATCTTGGTACCCGGAACTGCAAGAGATGCTCACGGAGGAACCGTGGCCTCTACCTCTAAGAAAAGACCTGCTTCAGCAGGGTCCTTGTCTGTTCCAAGACTACCGCGGCTGCGTTTGACGGCATGGCGGTTGAACGCCGGATCCTGAAGGAAAAAGGCATTCCAGATGAAGTCATCCCTACCCTGATCAAAGCCAGGAAGGATGTAACGGCAAAACATTATCACCGCATTTGGCGGAGGTATGTTGCGTGGTGTGAGGCCAAGAAGGCCCCTAAGGAGGAATTTCAACTGGGTCGGTTCCTACATTTCCTGCAAGCAGGACTGTCTATGGGCCTAAAATTGGGATCCATTAAGGTTCAGATTTCGGCCCTGTCGATCTTCTTCCAGAAAGAACTGGCTTCAGTGCCTGAAGTTCAGACGTTCGTCAAGGGGGTACTGCATATACAGCCTCCTTTTGTGCCTCCAGTGGCACCTTGGGATCTCAATGTAGTTTTGGGGTTCCTAAAATCACATTGGTTTGAGCCACTCACCACTGTGAATTTTAAATATCTCACATGGAAAGTGGTAATGTTGTTAGCCCTGGCTTCGGCCAGGCGTGTCTCAGAATTGGCGGCTTTATCCTATAAAAGCCCTTACCTAATTTTTCATTCAGACAGGGCAGAATTGAGGACTCGTCCTCAATTTCTACCTAAGGTGGTTTCAGCGTTTCACATGAACCAGCCTATTGTGGTGCCTGCGGCTACTAGGGACTTGGAGGACTCCAAGTTGCTGGACGTAGTCAGGGCCCTGAAAATATATGTTTCCAGGACGGCTGGAGTCAGAAAATCTGACTCGCTGTTTATCCTGTATGCACCCAACAAGTTGGGTGCTCCTGCGTCTAAGCAGATGATTGCTCGCTGGATTTGTAGTACAATTCAGCTTGCGCATTCTGTGGCAGGCCTGCCACAGCCAAAATCTGTTAAAGCCCATTCCACAAGGAAAGTGGGCTCATCTTGGGTGGCTGCCTGAGGGGTCTCGGCTTTACAACTTTGCCGAGCAGCTACTTGGTCAGGGGCGAACACGTTTGCTAAATTTTACAAATTCGATACCCTGGCTGAGGAGGACCTGGAGTTCTCTCATTCGGTGCTGCAGAGTCATCCGCACTCTCCCGCCCGTTTGGGAGCTTTGGTATAATCCCCATGGTCCTTAAGGAAGTCCCAGCATCCACTAGGACGTTAGAGAAAATAAGAATTTACTTACCGATAATTCTATTTCTCGTAGTCCGTAGTGGATGCTGGGCGCCCGTCCCAAGTGCGGATGGTCTGCAATACTTGTATATAGTTATTGTTACAAAAAAATCGGATTGTTTATAGTTGTGAGCCATCTTTTTAGAGGCTCCTAAGTTTATCATACTGTTAACTGGGTTCAGATCACAAGTTGTACGGTATGATTGGTGTGGCTGGTATGAGTCTTACCCGGGATTCAAGATCCTTCCTTATTGTGTACGCTCGTCCGGGCACAGTATCCTAACTGAGGCTTGGAGGAGGGTCATAGGGGGAGGAGCCAGTGCACACCAGCTAGTCCTAAAGCTTTTACTTTGTGCCCAGTCTCCTGCGGAGCCGCTATTCCCCATGGTCCTTAAGGAAGTCCCAGCATCCACTTCGGACCACGAGAAATAGAATTATCGGTAAGTAAATTCTTATTTTATTAGCAGTTTCTTATATAGCGCAGCATATTCTGTTGCGCTTTACAATTAGAACAGCAGTAATAGAACGAAACAGGGTAAAAACAGACAGACATAGAGGTAGGACGGCCCTGCTTTCAAGTTTACAATCTATGGGGGAATAGGCATTGATACACAAGGATAGATGCTGCCTGTTGCATAATGGTCCACCAGATTGCTAGGTTCTTAATGGGTTGTATGATATGATCACCCAGCAATGAGATGAGGTACAGACTGAGAACAGCAGAGGACCCAAGACTGAGCCTTGTGGTACTCCAACTGATAGAGGTAGAGAAGAAGAGGTAGAATCAGAGAAGTGAACACTGAAAGAGCGATTAGATAGGTAGGATGAGAACCAGGAGAGTGCTGTGTCCTGAAGACCTAGAGATTGTAGTATTTGAGAAGAGAGTGGTCAACAGTGTCATAAGCAGCAGAGAGATCTAGAAGAATGAGTAGTGTGTAATGGCCTTTCGATCTAGCAGTGACTAGATCATTCACTACTTTGGTCAGCGCCGTCTCTGTGGAGTGTTGGGCATGAAAGCCTGACTGAAGTGGGTCCAATAAGTTGTGGGAGTTAAGAATGTGTGTGAGGCGAGTGTAGGCAATTCCTCAAGTAGCTTGGAGGGACTGGGTAGCTGAGAAATGGGACGGTAGTTAGAGAGTGTGTTTGGGTCAGAGTTGTGTTTGTTTAGAATGGGAGTAATCACTGCATGCTTATACAGAGAAGGAAAGATACCAGTAGAGAGAGAGATTACAGATTTTAGTTGAGGTTGGGATAAGCACAGGAGACAAAGTTTTACTGACCTGTGAGGGTATAGGATCAAGAGGAGAGGTAGTGGAGTAGGAGGATGGAAAGAGTATCGATACTTCATCTTCACTTGTGGGATCAAATGAAGAGAAAGTGCCAGAGGGTTCAGGTAGGGAATTGAGCAGGTCACTGGCTGAGGAAGAGCGTACCATTTCATCTCGGATTTTATCACTCGTATCCTTGAAGTAGGAGGCAAGTTCTTGTGCACTGATACACAAAACACTATTATTTGCAGCGCCTGCATCAATTAAATAAAATCAGAAAAAATATTTTAAAAAAATTAATTGGTGGGGACAATGCTTGGTATACGGTCACCAATATATAGGAGTTGTGTATTGCTCCTATCAGGAATAACTAGATGAAAGAAATATAATAGGGGCGCTCATATATCAAAACACTGTACCCAACAAGATAACAGCCATGGAGTCCCAATAGTTATTAAAATTACTTTATTATAAATAACAAATACTTTTGTATCTGTATATATTGCTATTAAATATTAACTATTCTTGTACAATTGTGTAGCAATTTCATAACACTTGTATAATTAATTAACAGTACTTACAGACTCATATAAAAAGCAGCTAGAAACCAAATACATATATTAATGTAATTGTTCAGTGGTAATATGACCAATATATCCAACCGGGCGTCCCCGGAAAGAAAATATTCGTTGTGGCTTAAAAACAACTGCTGGAAGATAAAAAAACACGTTTATATGCAAAGCCCAGGTGGGTGCCGGCGCGGAACTGATGAGAAGAGAACCGTCAAGTCCATTGGTGGAAAATCCGTTATGCGCTTGATGTATATTCTCCTCCAGGATTACATCACCTCTTCCACTATAGCTGGATTGTATGGGTAACGGTCCCAAGATGTTATCACTGTTGACAGAAGCGGCGTGTGGACCGTGTCCACAGCGGGGATGGTATTGCCGCTAAATAGTGAAGATCCCGTGGTGGATATATAAACCATAGTCAATTTTTCAGACTGGGGGCAGTTTGGATTCCCGTCTCTTATACGGGACTTGAGGTGACTCGTACCTTGTTTGTGCTGCGGATACAGCTTCACCATTGGGCTGATTGGCCCTGGGATATGGGCGCTGCTGGTATTGTCGGCATGTGAACCGCTGTTGCGGCGAGATCGATAAGGCCGCTGTATAAGGCCGTATGGTGAGAGTCCCGTGGTGGATTGTCAGAATTCGTTTGGATCTCCCAGTGTGAAAACATATTAGCAGGGACTGAGGTTCACAGAATAATAACTAGTTTATTAAAGCAACGTACAACTGTAAACAATAAATATTGTTAGGGTCTCCTGCCCTGTGCTGCCACGTCATCATGGCAACCGGGAGACAAGTGCTAGTGGAGTAACCTGAGCGCAGCTGATACTCCGGTTCGGGTCTTTTGCTGTGCAGTGGTTATAGGCTCTGTGCACGGCAGGGGATCCGGTGCTGGTTTTTGTGCTCACAGTCTGTGAGGTCTGAGTGGGGCGTGGACAGCACCTACTTTATAAGGCCTCTTCTCAGGGTAAGCAGATGCTGCTGAATCTTTGTTGGTTAGTCAGTTCATGAAAGTTAGCCAGTACTGTGTAGCTTTGTATTTGTTTGTTGCTTACTGCAAATAGGCCTGGGGATTTGGTATTACACTCTGCCAATCCAGACCTAGCAGTAAGACTGGAGTCAGTCGTTTAGCTTGCTGGGGTTCTTTTACTACTCTGTGAACTTAGCAAGTTTGCGGCTGTATTCTAAGACTTGCCTGTCTAATCCTGTCTCACTGTGCTAGGTGTCAGGGGTCAGTTTAGTGGCAGTAAGCTAAAACCTGTGCACTGCAAGTGAGAAATAGGATTGTGGAGACTCTCCTTGTGTCTATCATTCCATCTCTGACCAAGGAGTTTACTGCCACACCCGTTGGTAACCCTTTAGGGTTTTGCTGTTGCCCTTAGCAACAGCATTTCGGGTTCTCTACGTATTAAAACACAACATCTTGCTTTTTCCATCTGTGCAGTTCTAATACTAGGGAGATACCCAGTTCCTTAGCCTCTGGGCTTCTCTGTTCACTTTGTGTGTATTTTGTTACCCTATTACCTCCTGTGTACGTTATGTCATATTCCCCAGTTTGTCTGTAAGTCCATTTGTTTTGCATAACAGTTCAAACACCAGTACATTCCTGCAGACACTGGAGTGCATAACAGTTCTGACACCAGTACTTTCCTGCAGGCACTGGTGTGCATAACATATTCAGCAGCCTAATACTCCTGTTGAAATTTTGTGGGAATATGGAGCATACCCCTCAAAATACGTTGCAACAGGTGGTCGATCAGGTGCAGGTCCTGACTCGACAATTTAATGATTTGTCCATTAAAATGCACACCTCCCAGGCTGCTGGCGGAGCTCCCGCAGCAGCAGCACCTGCAGGGGTTAAGGAGCCGAAAGTAAATCTCCCGGATCGTTTTTCTGGAGATCGCTCGCAGTTCTTTTCTTTCAAGGAGAGCTGCAAGCTATACTTCCGGCTTAGGCCTCAGTCTTCTGGGTCGGAGATTCAGCGGGTGGGCATAGTGATTTCCTTGCTACAAGGAGACCCACAGGTCTGGGCATATGGATTGCAGCCTGACTGTCCGTCGCTTAAAAGTGTTGATGCTTTTTTTACGGCAGTGGGCTTGTTGTATGATGACCCTGACAAGACGGCCTCAGCCGAGGCTCAGATTTCGATCCTTAAGCAAGGGCGAAGGCCAGTTGAGGTTTACTGTACGGAGTTTCGGAGGTTGGCCCATGATACCCAGTGGAATGACCCAGCCCTGAGACACCAGTACCGAAGAGGTCTTTCTAACCAGATAAAGGACCAACTGGTACAATATCCCTTGCCTGATAGCTTGGATCAGCTCATGCAGTTATCCATCCGGGTGGATAGACAGCTGAGAGAGCGTAGGCTTGAAAGGGAGACTGAGATTTCCTTCCTTCCCAAGGGAACCTCAGACTCTGAGGAATTTTCTGAGGAGCCTATGCAGATTGGGGCTACCCGCCTCTCCTCGCGTGAGAAGACGCGGAGGAGACAGCAGGGGTTGTGTTTGTACTGTGGGAATAAAGGTCATGTGGTAGTATCATGCCCAGAAAAGCCGGAAAACTTCAGGGCCTGAGGGTGATGGGAAATATCCTGTCAGGCCAGAAGTCAGAATTTCCCAAGAAGACTTTTATCATTCCGGTGACCTTGAAGATCCTCGGTCAAACTGTCAAGACTGAGGCCTTTGTGGACAGTGGGGCCGACGGGGTTTTTATGGACCGCCAATTCGCCCTGAAACACTCTGTTCCCTTAGTACCATTGGCATCGGAAATTGAGATATGTGGGTTAAACGGGGAACCATTATCCCAAGGTAAAATTACCTCTTGCACTAGCCAGATTTCTTTGTTTATTGGAGCCACACACTCTGAAAAATTGTCCTTTTATGTGACGGTCTGTACTTTTGCCCCATTGGTGTTGGGGTTACCCTGGTTAAGGGCCCACAATCCTCAATTTGACTGGGTCTCTGGGGAGATTCTTAGTTGGGGTACTGATTGTTTTAGGAGTTGCTTGAGCCTTCCAGTCAGGCTCTCGCAGCTAAGTTTGCCAGGATTGCCAGGGTGTTATGCAGATTTTGCGGACGTGTTCTCCAAAAAAGTTGCAGAGGTACTACCTCCCCATCGCCCCTATGACTGTGCCATTGATTTGTTGCCAAATGCTAAGCTTCCCAAGAGCAGGTTGTACTCCCTGTCACGTCCTGAGACTCAGGCTATGGCAGAGTACATTCAGGAGAACTTGGCTAAGGGATTTATCAGACCTTCACAGTCTCCAGTTGGGTCGGGGTTCTTTTTCGTGGGTAAAAAGGACGGTTCGTTGCGACCCTGCATCGACTTCAGGGAATTGAACCGTATCACGATTAAAAACTCATACCCACTGCCTCTCATTTCGGTCTTGTTTGACCAGCTTCGTACTGCCACCATTTTTTCTAAGATTGACCTACGCGGTGCGTACAATCTAATCCGAATAAGAGAGGGGGATGAATGGAAGACTGCCTTTAATACCCACTCAGGGCATTATGAATATTTGGTGATGCCTTTTGGGCTCTGTAATGCCCCGGCAGTCTTCCAGGATTTCATGAATGATGTGCTCAGGGAATATTTGGATAGATTCTTAGTTGTATACTTAGATGACATCCTAATCTTCTCCCATTCCCTGGAGGAACATCGGAAGCATGTACGCTTAGTCCTCCAGAAACTCAGAGACCACCGGCTTGGGGCGAAGCTGGAGAAGTGCGAATTTGAAGTTCAGCAAATCGCATTTCTAGGATATATTATCTCCCCAGAAGGTTTCCAAATGGAGGGTTCCAAGGTACAGGCAGTCCTGGATTGGGTGCAGCCCACTAGTTTGAAGGCGCTTCAGCGTTTCCTGGGCTTTGCGAATTTTTATAGACGATTTATCGCTGGATTTTCGTCTATAGTGGCGCCCTTGGTGGCACTCACTAAGAAAGGGGCGGATGTTGCTCACTGGTCTTGTGAGGCTAAAGCGGCTTTTGCCCGTCTCAAAAGGGCATTTGTTTCGGCCAAGGTGCTGCGACACCCAGATCCAGAGCGTCCTTTTGTGGTGGAGGTGGATGCCTCTGAGATGGGTATTGGGGCAGTGCTTTCTCAGATGGGAGTGTCTGATAATCGCCTTCATCCCTGTGCTTACTTTTCCCGTAAATTTTCGCCTGCCGAGATGAATTATGACGTGGGTAACCGGGAATTGTTGGCTATTAAGGATGCACTCGAGGAGTGGAGACACTGGCTTGAGGGGGCTAAGTTTGTGGTCTCAATTCTCACTGACCATAAGAATCTGGCATATTTAGAGTCAGCGAAGCGTCTCAATGCCAGGCAGGCACGATGGGCTTTGTTTTTTGCTCGCTTTAATTTTTTGATAACATATCGCCCTGGGTCAAAAAACATCAAGGCTGATGCGCTCTCGCGGAGTTTTGCTCCAATCCAGGAGACCACCGAGGAGCCGTTGCCCATTGTTTCCCCATCATGTATTAAAGTGGGCATTACCCAGGACCTATTATCATTAGTCCTTAGAGCACAGGAGCAGGCTCCTCCAGACCTTCCGGTAGGTCTTTTGTTTGTGCCTCCTAGGTTAAGACAGCGAGTGTTCCTGGAATTCCATGCCAAGAAGTCGGCAGGTCACCCGGGTATTGCCAGAACTCGGGAGTTGCTATCTAGGGCGGTGTGGTGGCCCTCGGTGGCTAAGGATGTGGATCAGTGGGTTCGGGCATGTGACATCTGTGCCCGAAATAAGACTCCTAGAGGGGTTCCTGTTGGCCCATTACATCCACTCTCTATCCCATCTAAGCCATGGACCCACATTTCAATGGATTTTGTGGTGGACTTGCCCAAATCCTCGGGGATGACAGCCATCTGGGTTGTCGTTGACAGGTTTTCGAAGATGGCGCACTTCGTTCCACTGGTTGGGCTGCCATCAGCCAGACGCCTGTCTGAATTATTTATGCTGCATGTTGTGCGTCTCCACGGGTTGCCACTTGATGTGGTCTCTGACCGCGGATCCCAGTTTGTGGCCAAATTCTGGAGGGCATTTTGTTCCGATCTCCAGATTTCTGTCAGCTTGTCTTCTGGCTACCATCCGCAGTCTAATGGGCAGACTGAAAGGGTGAACCAGTCCTTGGAGCAGTTCCTCAGGTGTTATGTCTCCAAGTGTCAGACTGACTGGGTTGCTCATCTGTCCATGGCGGAGTTTGCCTATAACAACGCGGCTCACTCTGCTACAGGGATCTCTCCCTTCCTTTGTGTGTATGGGCATCATCCTAAGGCCAATTCTTTTGACCCCCTGGACTCCACGCCTGGTGGTTCCTCTGTGGTTTCGGTCCTTAGAGGTATTTGGAGGAAAGTGAAGAAAGCCCTTGTGTCTGTGTCATTAGTGACAAAAAGGGTTTTTGATAAGCGGAAAAGACCCTGCAGCTTCAAATTAGGAGACTTCGTCTGGTTGTCTACCAAGAATTTGAAGTTGAGACAGCCATCTCATAAGTTAGGGCCCCGGTTCATCGGCCCTTATAAGATCACCAGGGTTATCAATCCGGTGGCATTTCAGTTAGATCTGCCCCGTTCTTTGGGTATCAATAAAACATTTCATTGTTCCCTTTTAAAACGGGCGATTAGTAATCCTTCTTCCAGTGGAAGACCTTCCCCTCTTCTGATACGTGGCCAGAGGGAGTTTGTTGTTGAAAGGATTCTTGACTCCAAGGTGGTTCGGGGTCGGCTGTCATTTTTGGTGCACTGGAAGGGGTATGGCCCGGAGGAGCGGTCGTGGGTGCGCAGTTGTGATCTTCATGCCCCCAGACTGATACGCTCTTTCTTCTCGCAGTTCCCCGATAAACCCGGTGGTAGGGGTTCTTTGACCCCTCGTCAGAGGGGGGGTACTGTTAGGGTCTCCTGCCCTGTGCTGCCACGTCATCATGGCAACCGGGAGACAAGTGCTAGTGGAGTAACCTGAGCGCAGCTGATACTCCGGTTCGGGTCTTTTGCTGTGCAGTGGTTATAGGCTCTGTGCACGGCAGGGGATCCGGTGCTGGTTTTTGTGCTCACAGTCTGTGAGGTCTGAGTGGGGCGTGGACAGCACCTGCTTTATAAGGCCTCTTCTCAGGTTAAGCAGATGCTGCTGAATCTTTGTTGGTTAGTCAGTTCATGAAAGTTAGTCAGTACTGTGTAGCTTTGTATTTGTTTGTTGCTTACTGCAAATAGGCCTGGGGATTTGGTATTACACTCTGCCAATCCAGACCTAGCAGTAAGACTGGAGTCAGTCGCTTAGCTTGCTGGTGTTCTGTTACCACTCTGTGAACTTAGCAAGTTTGCGGCTGTATTCTAAGACTTGCCTGTCTAATCCTGTCTCACTGTGCTAGGTGTCAGGGGTCAGTTTAGTGGCAGTAAGCTAAAACCTGTGCACTGCAAGTGAGAAATAGGATTGTGGAGACTCTCCTTGTGTCTATCATTCCATCTCTGACCAAGGAGTTTACTGCCACACCCGTTGGTAACCCTTTAGGGTTTTGCTGTTGCCCTTAGCAACATCATTTCGGGTTCTCTACGTATTAAAACACAACATCTTGCTTTTTCCATCTGTGCAGTTCTAATACTAGGGAGATACCCAGTTCCTTAGCCTCTGGGCTTCTCTGTTCACTTTGTGTGTATTTTGTTACCCTATTACCTCCTGTGTACGTTATGTCATATTCCCCAGTTTGTCTGTAAGTCCATTTGTTTTGCATAACAGTTCAAACACCAGTACATTCCTGCAGACACTGGAGTGCATAACAGTTCTGACACCAGTACTTTCCTGCAGGCACTGGTGTGCATAACAAATATAAAGCAGGAATAACTAGAGAACACAAAGGGAAAACTGAGGAGACATGGGATGCCAGGAAACTGTGAGTACATGAGAATGATGTAGACTGTGGTAGAGTATGCACGTACCAGGGTTGCAGGATTGCACTGTAACTGGAACACAGGATGGCACTGATGATTTGTAAACTTGTGTACGGTGACCAAAGGTGCTGATGAGTTAAGGAACTTGTGAATGATGATTGAAGACACTGGTGATTTGCAGACTTGTAAATGGTGACTGAAGATCATACATGCCTACCTGGCCCTCTCCATGAGGGAGAAAATGCTCTGTTTCTGGACTTTCCTGGTAATGTATGATTGCCATCACCTGTGGTGAGCTGGGTAATTGATAAGAAAGGTGTTTCACCACAGGTGGTTGCAATCATACATTACCAGGAAAGTCCAGGAACAGAGCATTTTCTCCCTCATGGAGAGGGTCAGGTAGGCAAGTATGCTGAAGATGCTGATGAGTTAAGGAACTTGTGAATGATGATTGAAAACACAGATGATTTGCAAAGTTGTAAGCGATGACTGGAGACGCTGATGATTCCAGGAACTTGAGAATAATGGTTAAAGACACTGGTGGTTTGCAGAGTAGTACACGGTGACTGGAGACACTGATGATTCTAGGAACTTGAAAATGATACTTAAAGACTGATGCAGACACTGACTCCCAGCACGCTGATGACCGAGACACATTAAAGTCCAGAAGCTGCTTGAGAACGCTGGAAGCTGTGCAGCAGTTAATGCTGGAAGCACCGGAGACACTGGGGTAGACTGCGGAGAAACTCGCTGGGAACAAGAGCACTGGCAGTTCTTTGGTCGATTTAGCAGCAGAGATCAGCATGACCAGGACCAGGAGCTATAACAATCTTGACTCGATGAATTGGCAACAGGGAGCCTGTGTGGCTGGCCTAAGTAGTGAGTACAGGTGCTGCTCACAGCTGTGGCAGCAGCCACTAATCAAGCTGCAGATACAGAGCAGCACTCTGAACACCGGAGCAGAGAGCGCCACCCCAGGCATGGAGGAGAAACTACATGGGATTGATCGGTAACATTCAAACAGGGCCGGTATATGGAGTAACCACCTGGACTGGTTTGTGCTGTTGTAGGCACTGAGAGTAGCTAGTGGGGGAGGTGAGGGAGGGTAAAGAAGTGATTTAAATGTATTAAAAAGTTGCTTGGGGTTGGTGGCATGAGAAGAGATGAGAGATTAGAAATATGTTTGGCAGTGTCCAGGGCCTGATGATAGGAGTGGTAGGTGGTCTTATATCTGAGGATTCTGAGATTTACGCCACTGACGTTCTACTTTACGTGACAGTTTTTGTAGGTGTCTTGATGATTTAGAGTGCCATGGTTGACATCTAAGCCTACGTGGAGTGTGATGGGTAGCTGGAGCCACTTCATCAAGGGCATTCTCTAGGGTCTTGTGCAGGTGGGATACAGCAGTGTCAGGTGTGGTAAATGTAGGGATTGGTGAGAGCAGTTGTTGCAGAGAAGTGGAAAGTTGTTGAAAATGTATATTGTTAGTATTTCTGCAGGTCTTAGGAGGCTTGCTAGGTTTTAGTGTCATAGAATTTAGAGTAATAGAAGAGATTGTGAAGGTGATCAGGTTGTGATCAGAGAGAGGGAAAGGAGTGTTAATGAATTCAGAAACTGAGCAGTGCCTGGTGAACACAAGATCAAGGCAGTGGCCCTCCTGATGAGTAGAGGAGTCAGACCATTGGGTGAGGCCAAGAGAGGAGGTTAGAGAGAAGAGTTTGGAGGCATGAACAGATTGTGGACTGTCAAGAGCTAAATTGAAATCGCCCTTAATGATGGTGGAGATGTCAGAGGATAAGATGTGCAGAAGCCAGGCAGAAAAATCTTCTAGAAATTGTTGTTCGAGTTGCCCAGGAGGGCGATAGATAGCTGCAAAATGCAGAGAGAATAGGTAAAAATCCTGATAGAGTGAACTTCAAATGATGTGAATGCGAGTGATGGAACCAGAGGTAGAACAGTGTATGTGAAAAATTGGAACAGTAAGATTCCAACCCCACCACCTTTATGATTACCAGGCCTGGGGGTGTGTGTGAAGTGGAAACCACCGTGTGACAGTGCTGCAGGGGAGGCCGAGTCTGATTGTGTGAGCCATGTTTCTGTTATAGCCAGCAGATTAAAGTTGTGAGAGATAAAGAGGTCATGGATGGATGGTAATTTGTTACAAGAAGAGCATGCATTCCATAAGCCACATTTTAGTGACTTGGAGGGGGATGGGAGACACGTGATATTTATGAGGTTAGATGGATTTCTATGTTGTTATGAGATAGCTGAGTGTGAGAGGGACAGGTGGTTGGGGCCTGGATTTGGTGATATGGCACCAGCTAATAAAAGCAGAAGAGTGAGATAAATATTGGTGGATGTTGCAAGTGTTTATTCCGGTGGCCAATTGTGGTTGTCAAAGTACTTGCAGAGAAGTAAGTATAAAGCTCATGAGTGGTTAGAAGAGGGGAGTGGAGAATAGAAGCTGTAATGTGCACAGAGGGGTGAGTTTTAGGGTTAGTGTAGAATGTGTTCAATTTGGTGAGAATTCCATGAATTGAAATAAGAAACAGTAGTTTGATGAACATGCTGTGGTCGTTTGTGAGATAATTTTGGGTTAAGTTGTGTAGGAATAAGTTGTTTAAGTAAATTACCTTTCCTTGATGGTGCTCAATGTTTGTTCAACTGTTTATTTAACTGTTTGGATAACACACTTCTTAATTCCACACTTGTTAAATTCCATGCAAGCTACTCCCAGCAAGCTGACCCCTTGACATTACACAGTGACACCGGGGGATGTGTCTGGGTGATGACTGGAGAGGTGACTGCTGGGAATGGGACATTATACAGTAACACCAGGGGATGTGTCTGGGTGATGACTGGAGAGGTGACTGCTGGGAATGGGACATTATACAGTAACACCAGGGGATGTGTCTGGGTGATGACTGGAGAGGTGACTGCCAGGAATGGGGCATTATACAGTAACACCAGGGGATGTGTCTGGGTGATGACTGGAGAGGTGACTTCTGGGGATGGGAACATTATACAGTAACACCAGGGGATGTGCCTGGGTGAGGACTGGAGAAGTGACTGCTGGGAATGGGACATTATACAGTAACACCAGGGGGGGTGTCTGGGTGATGAATTGAGAGGTGACTGCTGGGAATGGTGCATTATACAATAACACCAGGAGACATGTCTGGGTGATGACTGGAGAGGTGACTGCCGGGAATGGGGCATTATACAATAACACCAGGGGACGTATCTGGGTGATGACTGGAGAGGTGACTGATGGGAATGGGACATTATACAGTAACACCAGGGGACGTGTCTGGGTGATGACTGGAGAGGTGACTGCTGAGAATGGGACATTATACAGTAACACCAGATGTGTCTGGGTGATGACTGGAGAGGTGACTGATGGGAATGGGGCATTATACAGTAACACCGGGGGGCGTGTCTGGGTGATGACTGGAGAGGTGACTGCTGGGAATGGAGCATTATACAGTAACACCAGGGGATGTGTCTGGGTGATGACTGTAGAGGTGACTGCTGGGAATGGGGCATTATACAGTAACACTAGGGGACGTGTCTAGGTGATGACTGGAGGGGTGACTGCTGGGAATGGGGCATTATACAGTAACACCAGGGGGACGTGTCTGGGTGATGACTGTATCACTGTGTGTGTCAGGTTCCTATAAGGTGTCGGGATGTCACTGTCTATGTCTCCATGCAGGAGGCGGAGTATATAGAGGAACACAGGGGTCTGTACAAGGACGTGATGATGGAGAATCACCGGCCCCTCACATCACTGGGTAAGAGGAGACTGTCATGTATTGTACAGGGGAGAGCAGGTATGGGGGCCCTTATATACACATCACCTGATAATCACATTTCTCTGACGTCCTTGTGGATGCTGGGACTCCGTCAGGACCATGGGGAATAGCGGCTCTGCAGGAGACTGGGCACAAAAGTAAAAGCTTTAGGACTACCCAGTGTGCACTGGCTCCTCCCCCTATGACCCTCCACCAAGCCTCAGTTAGATTTTTGTGCCCGAACGAGAAGGGTGCATACTAGGTGGCTCTCCTGAGCTGCTTAGAGTAAAAGTTTAAATTAGGTTTTTTATTTTCAGTGAGTCCTGCTGGCAACAGGCTCACTGCATCGAGGGACTAAGGGGAGAAGAAGCGAACTCACCTGCGTGCAGAGTGGATTGGGCTTCTTAGGCTACTGGACATTAGCTCCAGAGGGACCGATCACAGGCCCAGCCATGGATGGGTCGCAGAGCCGCGCTGCCGGCCCCCTTACAGAGCCAGAAGACAAGAAGAGTCCGGAAAATCGGCGGCAGAAGACGTCTTGTCTTCAATAAGGAAGCGCACAGCACCGCAGCTGTGCGCCATTGCTCTCAGCACACTTCACACTCCGGTCACTGAGGGTGCAGGGCGCTGGGGGGGGGGGGCGCCCTGAGACGCAATAAAAACACTTTACATGGCAAAAAATACATCACATATAGCTCCTGGGCTATATGGATGCATTTAACCCCTGCCAGTTTTCCATAAAAAAGCGGGAGAAAGGCCGCCAAGAAGGGGGCGGAGCCTATCTCCTCAGCACACAAGCGCCATTTTCCCTCACAGCTCCGCTGGAAGGACGTCTCCCTGACTCTCCCCTGCAGTCCTACACTACAGAAACAGGGTAAAACAAGAGAGGGGGGGGCACTAATTTGGCAGATAAATCTATACAGCAGCTATATAAGGGAAATACACTTATATAAGGTTATCCCTGTATATATATAGCGCTCTGGTGTGTGCTGGCAAACTCTCCCTCTGTCTCCCCAAAGGGCTAGTGGGGTCCTGTCCTCTATCAGAGCATTCCCTGTGTGTGTGCTGTGTGTCGGTACGTTTGTGTCGACATGTATGAGGAGGAAAATGGTGTGGAGGCGGAGCAATTGCCTGTAATAGTGATGTCACCCCCTAGGGAGTCGACACCTGACTGGATGGTCTTATGGAAGGAATTACGACGTGATAGCGTCAGAACTTTACAAAAAACTGTTGACGACATGAGACAGCCGGCAAATCAGCTAGTGCCTGTCCAGGCGTCTCAAACACAGTCAGGGGCTCTAAAGCGCCCGTTACCTCAGATGGTCGACACAGACCCAGACACGGACACTGACTCCAGTGTCGACGGTGAGGAAACAAACGTGATTTCCAGTAGGGCCACACGTTACATGATCACGGCAATGAAGGAGGTTTTGAACATTTCTGATACTACAAGTACCACAAAAAAGTGTATTATGTGGGGTGTGAAAAAACTACCCGTAGTTTTTCCTGAATCAGATGAATTAAATGAGGTGTGTGATGAAGCGTGGGTTACCCCCGATAAAAAACTGATAATTCCAAAAAAATTATTGGCATTATACCCTTTCCCGCCAGAGGTTAGGGCGCGTTGGGAAACACCCCCTAGGGTAGATAAAGTGCTCGCACGCTTATCAAAACAAGTGGCATTACCGTCTCCTGATACGGCCGCCCTCAAGGAACCAGCTGATAGGAAGCTGGAAAATATCCTAAAAAGTATATACACACATACTGGTGTTATACTGCGACCAGCAATCGCCTCAGCCTGGATGTGCAGTGCTGGGGTGGTTTGGTCGGATTCCCTGACTGAAAATATTGATACCCTGGATAGGGACAGTATATTATTGACTATAGAGCATTTAAAGGATGCATTTCTATATATGCGAGATGCACAGAGGGATATTTGCACCCTGGCATCAAGAGTAAGTGCGCTGTCCATTTCTGCCAGAAGAGGGTTATGGACGCGACAGTGGTCAGGTGATGCGGATTCCAAACGGCATATGGAAGTATTGCCGTATAAAGGGGAGGAGTTATTTGGGGTTGGTCTATCGGACCTGGTGGCCACGGCAATGGCCGGGAAATCCACCTTTTTACCCCAGGTCACCTCTCAGCAGAAAAAGACACCGTCTTTTCAGGCTCAGTCCTTTCGTCCCGCTAAGGGCAAGCGGGCAAAAGGCCACTCATTTCTGCCCCGGGGCAGAGGAAGGGGAAAAAGACTGCATCAGGCAGCCTCTTCCCAGGAACAGAAGCCCTCCCCCGCTTCTGCCAAGTCCTCAGCATGACGCTGGGGCTTTACAAGCGGACTCAGGCACGGTGGGGGGCCGTCTCAAGAATTTCAGCGCGCAGTGGGCTCACTCGCAAGTGGACCCCTGGATCCTGCAGGTAGTATCTCAGGGGTACAAATTGGAATTCGAGGCGTCTCCCCCTCGCCGTCCCTGAAGTCTGCTTTACCAACGTCTCCCTCTGACAGGGAGGCAGTATTGGAAGCCATTCACAAGCTGTATTCCCAGCAGGTGATAATCAAGGTACCCCTCCTGCAACAGGGAAAGGGGTACTATTCCACGCTGTTTGTGGTACCGAAGCCAGGCGGCTCGGTGAGACCTATTTTAAATCTGAAATCCTTGAACACTTACATACAAAGTTTTTGGGTTTGGTTTTGATACTACACTCCTGCGCCCAATGAATAAGCAGCCTGGATCTAGTGGTAAATAGTGCCACCCACACTAAAAAGTATACAGAAAAGAATAAGTTACCACACCAATGCACGGGCGCTTCACAGAGTTTTTGATCTGATACTCTCACACAGAATCTAGTGTCGTGTATACCTAGACAAGAAATACATGCATAGTGTATTATAGTTTATAAGTATTCAATGGAGGTGTTCTGGCGTGAACTCGTACCGAATAGATTGGTCTACATATAGTAGACAAAATCACTGTGTCGGAGTCCAAACGTCAGATCATAACCAGAGATCCTCCCTTTCCAATCAGCGTCAGATAAGGTCTCCCTCCACATGGACTCAGGGTAATTTCATATGAAATAAAAGAGGATCCAATGGTGCAATACCATAAAAACAATTTAATACAAAAGAATAAAAATGGGACAGGTGGACTCTCACCGATTTTGTTGGTCTAACAAGTAGACAAATGAGCATTCAAAACATACAGGCGTCCCCAGAAAGTCAAGATGCCAGCAAGGGAGTCCTCCACGTGTACCCAGGATACCGTTCACCAACGCGTTTCGATAACAGCTTGTTATCTTCCTCAAGGTGTAATGGTATCCATACTTTCCGGGTTTTTATACCCCTCCCATAAAACATTAAAAAAATCCTATTTCCAGACATGGATCATCCTAATAGCTAAACTCTCCCATCACATCATACTGGTAAGCCGTTCCAGATAGTCCGTTCCACAACATCATTGCGCCGCTTTTTCCCGCTCTTCGGAATCAATCACTGACTGGCGGAAGTGCATCTCAGCGTGTCTCTCTGTCCGGGCGGAAATGCGTCATCCCGCAACCGTCACTATAGCAACGCTGTGTTTTTCTGGAGCGGACCTGTTCCTGTAGTAACCGGCTTGACTGAAGTATGGTGTCCGGTTCAGGTCATACAGAAACGATCGTATCCTTGTGCTTTGTAGGATCGGCGCCATTTTTATGAAGCCCGTTAGATGGAAAAATAAAACAACAATGTGTCAGACACCGATAATATGATTGAATCATAATTACATAACAATAATAATTGGGTCGTAATTTTTGATAGATCGCAACAGATCCCAAATAGAAATAACAAAATTTAAGGTGCAATCAATGCAAAAATAAAACTTTACATGATGTGAGACTAAAATACCTTAAAGGCTGAATTAAATGAACCATTTTGTCTCAAAATCTTTATTGAGACCTACTGGTTCTAACGTTTTATACTTAAAAATGGCCTGCATCTCCGTCTTGGCCAGTTTCCTAGGTAAATCACCTCCTCTTTTATAAGGCATTACTTTTTCCAGTGCATAAAAATTGATGATATATTTGGGATCAGATTCATGGACATTTTTAAAGTGCATTGACAAAGCGTGAGTCTCCACTCCTTTTTTAATGTTGCGGAGGTGCTCTCCAACTCTAATTCTTAATGCCCTCCCCGTTCTTCCAATGTAAAAGCGTTTACAACTACATTCAATGCCATAAATAACATTGGTGGAGTGACATGTAATAAATTCTTTGATCACGTGTTTTTTATCGTTGATCAAAATCTCCTCCTTCTTATTGCCGAAAGTGTTTGGAATATTCCTACAGGCAACGCAGGACCCACATCTATAGAATCCCTTAGATGTTATCCTGGATTGGCCCGAAGGTATATCTAGATGGCTTCGTACTAACTTTGATTTTAGGTTGGGAGCCCTTCTATAGATGCAGATTGGTCTGTCGGGCAGGTCCATCCCAATCACAGGGTCCTTTTTTAATAATGGCCAGTGTTTTTTAAGGATGTTTTTGACTTTGTTGTGTTGAGAGGAATAGCTCGTGATGAAGGCCCACTTAAATGGATCATTCTCCTTGTTGGTGTCCTTCATTCTTGGTTCAATCAGAGTTGTTCTCTCTAATTTGGAGACAGTATCTAAAACACTTTCTAATGTGGATTTATCATAGCCTGATTCCTCAAAACATCCTTTCATATTTGATGCTTGGGTAAGAAAGGTTTGTTGGTCAGAGCAGTTCCTCTTCAATCTTTTGAATTGGCCCGTTGGAATGCTATCTAGCCAATTATGATGATGACAGCTTGCCCTGTTGATATATGACCGAGAATCAGTGGGTTTAATATAGTTTCTCGTCTTAAGGGTACCTTCTTCTACATAGATGCTGAGGTCTAAAAAATTAACCTGTGCCTGGCTAACGTCAAATGTTAATTTGACGTGCTGGTCATTTGTATTAAGATATAGACAGAACTGCTCCAGGGTCCCTAAGTCACCCTCCCAAATAAAAAAGATATCATCTATGTATCTGTGCCATGTCACCAGGTTCGCCCCGTGGGTGCCTTCGGTCCAGACATATTTGTCCTCCCAGGCACCCATGAAGATGTTAGCGTAACTAGGGGCGAACCTGGTGCCCATGGCAGTCCCGCACTTCTGCAGGAAAAAATCTTCCTTAAAAATAAAGTAATTATTATACAAAATGAAACTGATCCCCTCTATGATAAATTCCTGCATATTTCCTGACAACTCTGACCTCAAAAGTGTTTCTTTAACTGCTTTTATCCCTAATGTGTGATCTATATTTGTGTAAAGGGAATTTACATCAGCAGTTACTAAAAAATAGGTCTCCTTCCAAACAATATCATTTAAAATGCGTATGGCATCTCCTGTGTCTTTCAAATGTGACCGATTAAGTACCACAAAGGGCTGCAGATGGTGATCTATCATGTGTGATAGATTAGCGGTCAAAGACTCTACCCCTGAGACAATAGGCCTCCCAGGGGGTTTCACCATACTTTTATGCATTTTGGGCAACACATAAATAGTAGGTATTACCGGATACTCCACAAATAGAAATTTACTCTCGGCATCTGTAATGACACCTTTTTTACTGTATTTCTCTATCAATTCTTTTAATAAATTTTGAATCTTCTTAGTGGGGTCCCCACGCATCAATTTATATGTGGATTTATCCCCCAACTGTCGATAGATTTCCTCCTCATAATCTTTCCTATTCATGAGAACAATGCCTCCCCCCTTGTCGGCGGGCTTAATGATGAGTTCCTTATTTGACGTCAAGGTCTTAATAGCCCCCCTTTCTTGATGACTAAGGTTATATTGGATCCGTTCTTTCTCGAGTTTCTCACAGTCTTCCTTGACTGAGTGCATAAAGGTTTCTATAAAGCACCCCTTGAGGTAGGCAGGGTAAAAAGTGGACTTGGGTTTAAAAGAACTGGTTTGGTTCATTTCGGTGACCACAGCTTCTCCCTCTTTAATTTTGAAAAATTTCTTTAAAGTCAGTTTCCTGGTAAATTTCTCGATATCTATGAAGAGATCGAATTGATTGGCCCTTACAGCAGGGGCATACTTGAGGCCCTTTTCCAATAGGGATCTTTCTGCTTCTAACAGGGTATGTGCACTCAAGTTGAAGATTTTAGTGCTTGTACTTCCCTGAGAAGGGTCACCTGATGTTCTGGTGTTGGTTTTCCCTTTCTTAGTCCTTTTGTTTTTTCTTTTTCTTTTTTTGCTCCAATGAGGACGGTCTTCCCTTCGATCCTACAATCACACACATGTAGCTAGGAATTTTCCATCCAATAGGGGAGTCTCCAACAACAGAGTGCCCAAATATGAAAATTCCACTCATGATCGAGGGCCATGGCGACCCAAGCATAATACTCCACAAAATAGGATTAATCCTGAACAAAGGGAATACGGCACCCCCAGATGGAGAGCCCATCGCCAGGATCGAAGGGAAGACCGTCCTTATTGGAGAAATCATGATCCCAGATCAAACTTGAGATTTAGAAACCAGGAGGGATTTGAATCTTTCCATCCAATCTCTATGAGGAACAGATACCAACCCCTAGAAGAAAATGAACACAGGACACCTTTTTTAGAGAGAGGAGGCAGATTTCGAGATCACAGGTGAAAAGGCAACATCGGGGCAATAGAGGGGGCAAAAAAAGCAAAAAAAGAGAAAACAAAAGGACTAAGAAAGGGAAAACCAACACCAGAACATCAGGTGACCCTTCTCAGGGAAGTACAAGCACTAAAATCTTCAACTTGAGTGCACATACCCTGTTAGAAGCAGAAAGATCCCTATTGGAAAAGGGCCTCAAGTATGCCCCTGCTGTAAGGGCCAATCAATTCGATCTCTTCATAGATATCGAGAAATTTACCAGGAAACTGACTTTAAAGAAATTTTTCAAAATTAAAGAGGGAGAAGCTGTGGTCACCGAAATGAACCAAACCAGTTCTTTTAAACCCAAGTCCACTTTTTACCCTGCCTACCTCAAGGGGTGCTTTATAGAAACCTTTATGCACTCAGTCAAGGAAGACTGTGAGAAACTCGAGAAAGAACGGATCCAATATAACCTTAGTCATCAAGAAAGGGGGGCTATTAAGACCTTGACGTCAAATAAGGAACTCATCATTAAGCCCGCCGACAAGGGGGGAGGCATTGTTCTCATGAATAGGAAAGATTATGAGGAGGAAATCTATCGACAGTTGGGGGATAAATCCACATATAAATTGATGCGTGGGGACCCCACTAAGAAGATTCAAAATTTATTAAAAGAATTGATAGAGAAATACAGTAAAAAAGGTGTCATTACAGATGCCGAGAGTAAATTTCTATTTGTGGAGTATCCGGTAATACCTACTATTTATGTGTTGCCCAAAATGCATAAAAGTATGGTGAAACCCCCTGGGAGGCCTATTGTCTCAGGGGTAGAGTCTTTGACCGCTAATCTATCACACATGATAGATCACCATCTGCAGCCCTTTGTGGTACTTAATCGGTCACATTTGAAAGACACAGGAGATGCCATACGCATTTTAAATGATATTGTTTGGAAGGAGACCTATTTTTTAGGAACTGCTGATGTAAATTCCCTTTACACAAATATAGATCACACATTAGGGATAAAAGCAGTTAAAGAAACACTTTTGAGGTCAGAGTTGTCAGGAAATATGCAGGAATTTATCATAGAGGGGATCAGTTTCATTTTGTATAATAATTACTTTATTTTTAAGGAAGATTTTTTCCTGCAGAAGTGCGGGACTGCCATGGGCACCAGGTTCGCCCCTAGTTACGCTAACATCTTCATGGGTGCCTGGGAGGACAAATATGTCTGGACCGAAGGCACCCACGGGGCGAACCTGGTGACATGGCACAGATACATAGATGATATCTTTTTTATTTGGGAGGGTGACTTAGGGACCCTGGAGCAGTTCTGTCTATATCTTAATACAAATGACCAGCACGTCAAATTAACATTTGACGTTAGCCAGGCACAGGTTAATTTTTTAGACCTCAGCATCTATGTAGAAGAAGGTACCCTTAAGACGAGAAACTATATTAAACCCACTGATTCTCGGTCATATATCAACAGGGCAAGCTGTCATCATCATAATTGGCTAGATAGCATTCCAACGGGCCAATTCAAAAGATTGAAGAGGAACTGCTCTGACCAACAAACCTTTCTTACCCAAGCATCAAATATGAAAGGATGTTTTGAGGAATCAGGCTATGATAAATCCACATTAGAAAGTGTTTTAGATACTGTCTCCAAATTAGAGAGAACAACTCTGATTGAACCAAGAATGAAGGACACCAACAAGGAGAATGATCCATTTAAGTGGGCCTTCATCACGAGCTATTCCTCTCAACACAACAAAGTCAAAAACATCCTTAAAAAACACTGGCCATTATTAAAAAAGGACCCTGTGATTGGGATGGACCTGCCCGACAGACCAATCTGCATCTATAGAAGGGCTCCCAACCTAAAATCAAAGTTAGTACGAAGCCATCTAGATATACCTTCGGGCCAATCCAGGATAACATCTAAGGGATTCTATAGATGTGGGTCCTGCGTTGCCTGTAGGAATATTCCAAACACTTTCGGCAATAAGAAGGAGGAGATTTTGATCAACGATAAAAAACACGTGATCAAAGAATTTTATTACATGTCACTCCACCAATGTTATTTATGGCATTGAATGTAGTTGTAAACGCTTTTACATTGGAAGAACGGGGAGGGCATTAAGAATTAGAGTTGGAGAGCACCTCCGCAACATTAAAAAAGGAGTGGAGACTCACGCTTTGTCAATGCACTTTAAAAATGTCCATGAATCTGATCCCAAATATATCATCAATTTTTATGCACTGGAAAAAGTAATGCCTGATAAAAGAGGAGGTGATTTACCTAGGAAACTGGCCAAGACGGAGATGCAGGCCATTTTTAAGTATAAAACGTTAGAACCAGTAGGTCTCAATAAAGATTTTGAGACAAAATGGTTCATTTAATTCAGCCTTTAAGGTATTTTAGTCTCACATCATGTAAAGTTTTATTTTTGCATTGATTGCACCTTAAATTTTGTTATTTCTATTTGGAATCTGTTGCGATCTATCAAAAATTACGACCCAATTATTATTGTTATGTAATTATGATTCAATCATATTATCGGTGTCTGACACATTGTTGTTTTATTTTTCCATCTAACGGGCTTCATAAAAATGGCGCCGATCCTACAAAGCACAAGGATACGATCGTTTCTGTATGACCTGAACCGGACACCATACTTCAGTCAAGCCGGTTACTACAGGAACAGGTCCGCTCCAGAAAAACACAGCGTTGCTATAGTGACGGTTGCGGGATGACGCATTTCCGCCCGGACAGAGAGACACGCTGAGATGCACTTCCGCCAGTCAGTGATTGATTCCGAAGAGCGGGAAAAAGCGGCGCAATGATGTTGTGGAACGGACTATCTGGAACGGCTTACCAGTATGATGTGATGGGAGAGTTTAGGATGATCCATGTCTGGAAATAGGATTTTTTTAATGTTTTATGGGAGGGGTATAAAAACCCGGAAAATATGGATACCATTACACCTTGAGGAAGATAACAAGCTGTTATCGAAACGCGTTGGTGAACGGTATCCTGGGTACATGTGGAGGACTCCCTTGCTGGCATCTTGACTTTCTGGGGACGCCTGTATGTTTTGAATGCTCATTTGTCTACTTGTTAGACCAACAAAATCGGTGAGAGTCCACCTGTCCCATTTTTATTCTTTTGTATTAAATTGTTTTTATGGTATTGCACCATTGGATCCTCTTTTATTTCATATGAAATTACCCTGAGTCCATGTGGAGGGAGACCTTATCTGACGCTGAATGGAGAGGGAGGATCTCTGGTTATGATCTGACGTTTGGACTCCGACACAGTGATTTTGTCTACTATATGTAGACCAATCTATTCGGTACGAGTTCACGCCAGAACACCTCCATTGAATACTTATAAACTATAAAACACTATGCATGTATTTCTTGTCTAGGTATACACGACACTAGATTCTGTGTGAGAGTATCAGATCAAAAACTCTGTGAAGCGCCCGTGCATTGGTGTGGTAACTTATTCTTTTCTGTATACTTACATACAAAGGTTCAAATTCAAGATGGAGTCACTCAGATCAGTGATAGCGAACCTGGAAGAAGGGGACTATATGGTGTCTCTGGACATCAAGGATGCTTACCTCCATGTCCCAATTTGCCCTTCTCACCAAGGGTACCTCAGGTTTGTGGTACAGAACTGTCATTATCAGTTTCAGACGCTGCCGTTTGGATTGTCCACGGCACCCCGGGTCTTTACCAAGGTAATGGCCGAAATGATGATTCTTCTTCGAAGAAAAGGCGTCTTAATTATCCCTTACTTGGACGATCTCCTGATAAGGGCAAAGTCCATGGAACAGTTAGAGGTCGGAGTAGCACTATCTCAAGTAGTGCTAAGACAGCACGGGTGGATTCTAAATATCCCAAAATCGCAGCTGATTCCGACGACACGTCTGCTGTTCTTAGGGATGATACTGGACACAGTCCAGAAAAAGGTGTTTCTCCCGGAGGAGAAAGCCAGGGAGTTATCCGAGCTAGTCAGGAACCTCCTAAAACCAGGCCAAGTGTCAGTGCATCAATGCACAAGGGTCCTGGGAAAAATGGTGGCTTCTTACGAAGCGATTCCATTCGGCAGATTCCACGCAAGAACCTTTCAGTGGGATCTGCTGGACAAATGGTCCGGATCGCATCTTCAGATGCATCAGCGGATAACCCTATCTCCGAGGACAAGGGTGTCTCTCCTGTGGTGGTTGCAGAGTGCTCATCTTCTAGAGGGCCGCAGATTCGGCATTCAGGACTGGGTCCTGGTGACCACGGATGCCAGCCTGAGAGGCTGGGGAGCAGTCACACAGGGAAGAAACTTCCAGGGCTTGTGGTCAAGCATGGAAAAGTCATTTCACATAAATATCCTGCAACTAAGGGCCATTTACAATGCCCTAAGTCAAGCAAGGCCTCTGCTTCAGGGTCAGCCGGTGTTGATGCAGTCGGACAACATCACGGCAGTCGCCCACGTAAACAGACAGGGCGGCACAAGAAGCAGGAGAGCGATGGCAGAAGCTGCAAGGATTCTTCGCTGGGTGGAAAATCATGTGATAGCACTGTCAGCAGTGTTCATTCCCGGAGTGGACAACTGGGAAGCAGATTTTCTCTGCAGACACGATCTCCACCCGGGAGAGTGGGGACTTCATCCAGAAGTCTTCCAAGTAATTGTAAACCGTTGGGAAAAACCAAAGGTGGACATGATGGCGTCCCGCCTCAACAAAAAACTAGACAGGTATTGCGCCAGGTCAAGGGACCCTCAGGCAATAGCGGTGGACGCTCTGGTAACACCTTGGGTATACCAGTCAGTGTATGTGTTCCCTCCTCTGCCTCTCATACCAAAGGTACTGAGGATTATAAGACTGAGAGGAGTAAGAACTATACGCGTGGCTCCGGATTGGCCAAGAAGGTCTTGGTACCCGGAACTTCAAGAGATGCTCACGGAGGATCCGTGGCCTCTACCTCTAAGAAGGGACCTGCTTCAGCAAGGACCCTGTCTGTTCCAAGACTTACCGCGGCTGCGTTTGACGGCATGGCGGTTGAACGCCGGATCCTGAAGGAAAAAGGCATTCCAGATGAAGTCATCCCTACCCTGATCAAAGCCAGGAAGGATGTAACTGCACAACATTATCACCGTATTTGGAGGAAATATGTTGCGTGGTGCGAGGCCAGGAAGGCCCCGACAGAGGAATTTCAACTAGGTCGTTTCCTGCATTTCCTGCAAACAGGACTGTCCATGGGCCTAAAATTAGGATCCATTAAGGTTCAAATTTCGGCCTTGTCGATTTTCTTCCAGAAAGAATTGGCTTCAGTTCCTGAAGTCCAGACTTTTGTAAAGGGGGTACTGCATATACAGCCTCCATTTGTGCCTCCAGTGGCACCCTGGGATCTCAAAGTGGTTTTGGGATTCCTAAAATCACATTGGTTCGAACCACTTGCCACAGTGGATTTAAAATATCTCACATGGAAAGTGGTAATGCTGTTGGCCCTGGCTTCAGCCAGGCGCGTATCAGAATTGGCGGCTTTATCCTATAAAAGCCCTTACCTGATTTTTCATTCGGATAGGGCGGAATTGAGGACTCGCCCTCAATTTCTCCCTAAGGTGGTTTCAGCGTTTCACCTGAACCAACCTATTGTGGTGCCTGCGGCTACTGGGGACTTGGAGGATTCCAAGTAACTGGATGTAGTCAGGGCCCTGAAAATATATGTTTCCAGGATGGCTGGAGTCAGGAAATCTGACTCGCTGTTTATATTATATGCACCCAACAAGCTGGGTGCTCCTGCTTCTAAGCAGACTATTGCTCGTTGGATTTGTAGTACAATTCAGCTTGCACATTCTGTGGCAGGCCTGCCACAGCCAAAATCTGTCAATGCCCATTCCACAAGGAAGGTGGGCTCATTTTGGGCGGCTGCCTGAGTGGTCTCGGCTTTACAACTTTGCCGAGCAGCTACGTGGTCAGGGAAAAACACGTTTGTAAAATTCTACAAATTTGATACCCTGGCTAAGGAGGACCCTGGAGTTCTCTCATTCGGTGCTGCAGAGTCATCCGCTCTCTCCCGCCCGTTTGGGAGCTCTGGTATAATCCCCATGGTCCTGACGGAGTCCCAGCATCCACAAGGACGTCAGAGAAAATAAGAATTTCCTTACCGATAATTCTATTTCTCGTAGTCCGTAGTGGATGCTGGGCGCCCATCCCAAGTGCGGATTGTCTGCAATACTTGTACATAGTTATTGTTGCCAAAAAATTCGGGTTTTGTTGTAGTGAGCCATCTGTTCTGGAGGCTCCTCATGTTATCATACTGTTAACTGGGTTTAGATCACAAGTTATATGGTGTGATTGGTGTGGCTGGTATGAGTCTTACCCGGATTCAAAAATCCTTCCTTATTGTGTACGCTCGTCCGGGCACAGTATCCTAACTGAGGCTTGGAGGAGGGTCATAGGGGGAGGAGCCAGTGCACACCGGGTAGTCCTAAAGCTTTTACTTTTGTGCCCAGTCTCCTGCGGAGCCGCTATTCCCCATGGTCCTGACGGAGTCCCAGCATCCACTACGGACTACGAGAAATAGAATATCGGTAAGTAAATTCTTATTATATATACTGTACTCAGTCACTATGTGTCTCCTACAGATGAGCCCAGTAACAGAGATACCCCAGAGAGATGTCCCCGTCCTCTGTATTCCCAGGATTGTACAGAGGAGAATCACAGGATCCCACAGGAGGATCAGGTAGGTGGGATTTAGGGTCTCCCCAATATACTAAAGTGACTGTCACTATATGATCTGTAGAGGAGCTGTGTCTTATACACTGATATTATACTGTTTCACCTCAGTTTAATCTGACTGTATGCAAATGTCATTATAGTGTTTTGTTTTTTTAGGTAGAATGTCTGTCTTATATTAAAATAGAAGGTACAGAGGTAGAAGAAGAGACATATGTTACTGATATAAAGGCAGAAGATACAGAGGGAGAAGAAGAGACGTATGTGACTGATATAAAGGAAGAAGATATAGAGGGAGAAGAAGAGACGTATGTGAATGATATAAAGGCAGAAAATATAGAGGGAGAAGAAGAGACGGATGTGACTGATATAAAGGCAGAAGATACAGAGGGAGAAGAAGAGACGTATGTGACTGGTATAAAGGCAGAAGATACAGAGGGAGAAGAAGAGACGTATGTGACTGATATAAAGGCAGAAGATACAGAGGGAGAAGAAGAGACGTATGTGACTGATATGAAGACAGAAGATATAGAGGGAGAAGAAGAGACATATGTGACTGATATAAAGGCAGAAGATATAGAGGGAGAAGAAGAGACGTATGTGAGGGTTCATCAGCAGTGTAAGGAGGAGGAGATCCCTACAGATATCAGCACAGGTTAGTAATAAACACTTATTACAGAAGTCACATATTCTCATTGCTCAATCACTACAGCAATCTCTTATCCTACACCCTCCTCTGTCATCAGCCCTGTTCTCAGTTGGGTGTTTCTAACACAAGGCTATCCATGACAAATATCACATGTAGAGCGTTTTCTCATACGTCCTAGAGGATGCTGGGGACGCTTTGAGAACCATGGGGTAAAGATGGGATCCGCAGGAGACATGGGCACTTTAAGACTTTAAAAGGGGTGTGAACTGGCTCCTCCCTCTATGCCCCTCCTCCAGACTCCAGTTAGATTCTGTGCCCAGCGAGACTGGATACACTTAGGAGCTCGCCACAGTTTCTCAGAAAAAATACTTTATTTAGGTTTATAATTTTCAGGGAGACCTGCTGACTACAGGCTCTCTGCATCGTGGGAGTGAGGGGGGAGAAGCAGGACCTACTTCTGTGAGTTCAAAGGCTCTGCTTCTTAGGCTACTGGACACCATTAGCTCCAGAGGTTCAGATCACTTGGTGCGCCTAGCTGCTTGTTCCCGGAGCCGCGCCGTCACCCCCCTCACAGAGCCAGAAGACAGAAGCCGGATAAGTAAAGGAAGATCAGAAGACTTTAGTGATGGCAGAAGACGGCAGTGGGATCCGACGACACGCCTGTCGTTCCTGGGTATGATTCTGAATACAGAATTACGGAGAGTTTTTCTTCCAGTGGAAAAGGCTCTGGAAATACAGAACATGGTAAAACAGATTCTGAAACCGGCAAAAGTGTCAGTTCTTCAATGCACTCGATTGCTGGGGAAGATGGTGGCGGCCTACGAGGCCATTCCGTATGGCAGGTTCCATGCCAGGGGTGCTTCAGTGGGACCTGCTGGACAAGTGGTCCGGGTCTCACCTGGACATGCACCGGAAAATACTGCTATCTTCCAGGACCAGGATCTTCTTTCTGTGGTGGCTGCACAGTTCTCACCTTCTGGAGGGACGCAGGTTCGGGATTCAGGATTGGATCCTGGTAACCACAGATGCAAGTCTCCGAGGCTGGGGAGCAGTCACACAGGGGTGAAACTTTCAGGGAAAATGGTCAAGCCAGGAAGCTTGTCTGCACATAAACATTCTGGAATTAAGGGCCATTTACAACGGCATTCTGCAAGCGGAATATCTTCGCGGTCTGCCCGTCTTGATTCAATCAGACAACATAACAGCAGTGGCGTACGTAAACCGCCAGGGCGGAACAAATTTCGGCCTTATCAATTTTCTTTCAGAAAGAATTGCCCTCCCTTCCGGAAGTTCAGACCTTCGTCGGGTGTGCTGCACATCCAACCTCCATTTGGGCCCCCAGTGGAACCATGGGATCTTAATGTGGTGTTGCAGTTCCTGCAATCTCCTTGGTTTGAACCTTTACGTAAGGTTGAGTTAAAATTCCTTACTTGGAAAGTAGTCATGTTGTTGGCCTTGGCGTCATAAAGGTGAGTTTCTGAATTGGCGGCTTTGTCTCACAAAAGACCCTATTTAATCTTCCATGCTGATAGAGCGGAGTTGAGAACTCATCAGCAATTTCTACCAAAAGTGGTTTCCTCATTTCACGTAAACCAGCCTATTGTGGTGCCAGTGGCTACTGATGCCTTGGCGGAATCGAAGTCTCAATGTGGTCAGAGCTTTGAAAATCTATCTCGCCAGAACGGTGCAGATTAGGAAAACAGAGGCTCTGCTTGTCCTGTGGGCTCCCAACAAGATTGGGGCTCCTGCTTCCAAGCAGACTATTGCGCGCTGGATCTGTAATACGATTCAGCAGGCTCATTCTACGGCAGGGTTGCCGTTACCGAAATCGGTGAAAGCTCATTCTACCAGAAAGGTGGACTCATTCTGGGCGGCTGCCCGAGGGGTTTCTGCATTACAACTTTGGCGAGCTGCTACTTGGTCAGGTTCAAACACCTTTGTGAAGTTTTACAAGTTTGATACCCTGGCTGAGGAGGACCTCATGTTTGATCAGTCGGTGCGGCAGAGTCATCCGCACTCTCCTGCCCGTTCTAGAGCATTGGTATAAACCCCATGGTTTTGAAGCATCCCCAGCATCCTTTAGGACGTATGAGAAAATAGGATTTTAATACCTACCGGTTACAGACCTCGTCTCTACAGCTACTGCTGGAAAATCGTCATTTTTACCTTATGTTCCCCCAAAACATAAGAAAACGCATCATCAAATGCAGTCCTTTCGGCCCAATAGATACCGAAGAGGAAGAGGCTCTCCCTTCCTTGCTGCTAGAGGCAGGGAAAGAGGTACAAGAAACCCAGGCTTCTCTACCTCCCAAGAACAGAAGTCCTCCCCGGCTTCTGCCAAGTCCACCGCATGACGCTGGGGTTTCCCTGCGGGAGTCCTCGCCGGTTGGGGCACGTCTCAAGCTCTTCAGCCAGGTCTGGGTTTGCTCAGGCCTGGAACCTTGGATTTTAAAAATTGTGTCACAAGGGTACAAACTAGAATTTTAAGACGTTCCCCCTTGCCGATTTTTAAAATCAGCCTTGCCAGCTTCTCTGACCGACAGAGAGGTAGGGTGCGACGCAATACAAAAATTGTGTCAGAACCAGGTCATTATCACGGTTTCCCCTGCGCAACAGGGACAAGGCTTTTATTCCAGTTTATTCGTTGTTCTGAAGCCGGACGGCTCGGTCAGACCGATCCTCAACCTTAAAGACCTAAATTTCTTTCTGCAGAAATTCAAATTCAAGATGGAATCTCTCAGAGCAGTGATCTCCAGTCTGAAGGACATAAAGGATGCCTACCTACATGTTCCCATTTATCCTCATCAGGTCTTCCTGTGCTTTGCGGTTCAGGATTGTCATTACCAATTTCAGACGTTGCCGTTTGGGCTGTCCATGGCTCCGAGGATTTTCACCAAAGTGATGGCGGAGATGATGATTCTTCTTCGCATGCAAGGTGTCATGATTATCTCATACTTGGACGATCTCCTGATAAAAGCCAGATGCAGGGACAAGTTGTTACAGAACATTGCACTGTCCCTGAAGGTGTTGCAACAACATGGCTGGCTCCTCAACCTGCTGAAATCTCAGTTGATCTCTACGAACCGCCTGTCGTTTTTGGGGATGAATCTGGACACAGAACTACAGAGAGTTTTTCTTCCGGAAGAAAAAGCTCGGGAACAAATCTTAAAACCAACCAGAGTGTCAATCCAACAATGCACTCGCTTGCTGGGAAAGATGGTGGCGGCCTACGAGGCCATTCAGTTTGGCAGATTCCATGCCAGAGTATTCCAGTGGGACCTGTTGGACAAGTGGTCCGGTTCCCACCTACACATGCAACAGACGATAGTCCTGTCCTCAAAGACAAAGATATCACTGCTGTGGTGGCTGCACAGTTCTCACCTCCCCGAGAGACGCAGGTTCGGTATTCAGGATTGGATTCTAGTGACCACGGATGCAAGTCCCCGGGGTTGGGGTGCAAGGAAGATGGTCAAGTCAGGAGACTTGTCTCCACATAAACGTTCTGGAATTAAGGGCCATTTACAACGGCCTTCTACAAACGGAACACCTTCTTCAAAGTCGACCCGTCCTCATCCAGTCGGAGAATGTAACAGCAGTAACTTACATCAACAGCCACGGCGGAACAAAAAGCAGAGCAGCAATGGCAGGTTCTCCGCTGGGCGGAGAAACATCTAAGTGCTCTGTCAGCTATCTTCATTCCAGGAGTGGACAACTGGGAAGCAGACTTCCTCAGCAGACACGATCTCCATCCAGGGGAGTGGGGACTTCATCCAGAAGTCTTCACAGAAGTGACAAGTCGCTGGGGTACTCCCCAAGTAGACATGATGGCGTCTCGTCTCAACAAAGAAACTCCAAAATTATTGTGCCAGGTCAAGGGACCCTCAAGCCATAGCGGTGGACGCTCTGGTGACACCGTGGGTGTTTCAGTCGGTATGTGTTCCCTCCACTTCCTCTTATTCCGAGAGTGTTAAAAATTCTAAAAAGAAAGGTTCCGACGATCCTCATTGTTCCAGATTGGCCAAGGAGGGCTTGGTATCCCGATCTTCAGGATTTACGCATAGGAAATCCCTGGCTGCTTCCTCTACGAGAGGACCTGTTACAGCAGGGGCCGTGTCAGTATCAAGATTTACTGCGGCTACGTTTGACGGCATGGCGGTTGAACGCCAGATTCTAGCCCAGAAGGGAATTCCCAGTGAAGTCATTCCCACTCTTATTCAGGCTAGAAAGGATGTTACGGCAAAACACTATCACCATATTTGGAGGAAATATATTTCCTGGTGCGAGTCCAAGAAGGCTCCTGCAGAAATTTTTTAACTTGGACGTTTTCTCCACTTTTTACAAGCTGGAGTGGATGCAGGCCTTAAATTAGGATCCGTTAAAGTACAGATTTCTGCATTGTCGGTTTTCTTTCAGAAACAATTGGCCTCACTTCCTGAGATGCAAACGTTTGTAAAGGGGGTGTTACACATCCAGCCACCTTTTGTGCCTCCTGTGGCACCTTGGGACCTTAACGTGATGTTACAGTTCCTTCAATCTCACTGTTTGAACCTTTTTCAAAAGGTGGATTTGAAATTCCTCACTTGGAAAGTGGTAATTTTATTGGCCTTGGCATCTGCACGGCGGGTGTCCGAATTGGCGGCCTAGTCTCACAAGAGCCCTTATTTGATCTTCCATGAAGATAGAGCAGAGTTGAGAACTCGTCAACAGTTTCTGCCGAAGGTGGTTTCTTCTTTTCATATAAACCAACCTAATGTCCGTCTCCCTCGGCACAGTTCCTTTAACTGAGGTCTGGTGGAGGGGCATAGAGGGAGGAGCCAGTTCACGCCCTTATTAAAGTCTTAAAGTGCCCATTTCTCCTGCGGATCCTGTCTATACACCATGGTTCTATTGATGACCCCAGCATCCTCTACGGACTCAGAGAAAAGGATTTACCGGTAGGTATTAAAATCCTATTATTTATTAGAGCGCAAGCAGGACAGCATTTTCTCTTCTTTGGTGTTTTATTATTCCAACCATGTCACCTCTAGTAATCCCACACGAGCTTCCATGTCTCCGCCAGTAATCCCACATGAGCATCTGTCTCACCTCTACTAATCCCACATGAGCGGCCATGTCTCCTCCAGTAATCCCACACGAGCGGCCATGACACCTCTAGTAATCCCACATGAGCGGCCATGTCTCCTCCAGTAATCCCACACGAGCGTCCATGTCTCCTCCAGTAATCCCACATGAGCGGCCATGTCTCCTCCAGTAATCCCACACGAGCGTCCATGTCTCCTCCAGTAATCCCACACGAGCGTCCATGTCTCCTCCAGTAATCCCACATGAGCGGCCATGTCTCCTCCAGTAATCCCACACGAGCGTCCATGTCTCCTCCAGTAATCCCACATGAGCATCAGTGTCACCTCTAGTAATCCCACATGAGCGTCCATGTCAGCTCTAGGAATCCCACATGAGCGTCCATGGCGCCTCTAGTAATCCCACATGAGCGTTCAGTGTTGATCAAGCTCCAGTCTAAGCATCCTATCTTCTTTTTTTTTTTAATACACATAAAAGCAATGTGTCAGGAATCGACTCACCCGGCTGACATCTGTCCGCCGCTGCGGACTCCGTCCTGGCTCCCTGCGGTCACCTGTTGTCCACGTCCCTGCCATCGGACGCCATTGTGGGCCTGAGAGCGCCTCCGTGACGGCGGCGTGTAGCGCGCCGCGTTCCCGCGGGGCCGCGGCATGGGCGCCGCCATGACAGTCTCCAATGCTCAGCAAGCGGCGGCCAATCCGGTGCTTGGCCGCACCCACTTTTCCTCACTCACCCAATGACTGTTAACCAGGGGGTATATATGTAGCTGCAGGTCCAGTCTGCAGGCATCCTGGACTTTGTGTCACTCCTGAGACTCATGTGAAAGGATCTGGTTCCTGTCTCCTCCGTGTACCTGGCTATTCTCAAGAGACTTTGTACTCCTGGTAACTTCATTCTGCTCCGTGGAACTTCAAGTCCCAGCAATACCTGTCTTCATCAAAAGGCTTCACACCCATCATTACCTGGTGTGCTTCAGCCTGCAGTAGAGACTGACTCCAGGTGTGTTCCATCTCTCACCTGTGATACAGCTTGCTCGCTGTCAGTGCTTCTCCACCTGCACTGTGGACACAGTCAGACTCCTGCCTCTGCTATCAGGTTTGCCATACTACAAACATCACTGTTAAGTTCCATGATTCAACCTGCACTGGTTCCTATACCAGAATATCATTACAAGTTACCTTCCCATCTGTTTATTATTATTACTGGACATTATTTCTTCAAGTCATTATTCACCTGTTTCAATAGACTTTCAGCTATCACGCTGTATAACTGACATTTGCATTTATTATCATTTCTGCTGCCGTATTGTTTACCTCCTGTATAATAAATACCATTGCGCTCATGCGCAGAAACATCATCCAGCCTCCTCGTTTTCTCCCATCTACCTCCACTGACCCACTAGCGCCCCCTCTGGGGACACAGACAAAACCTGACCTGACAGTAAGTCCAGGATCGATGGACTCGGATGGTGGACGGAGTGTGGGGTCAGAGGCCTTGCAAAACCTGGTCTCCCGTCTGGATGGTCAAGAGGCTGCGCAGCAGCAAATGTTCCAATTCCTGCAAGGGATGTCCTCCCGGATAGATACACTACAGCAATCCCTGCCTAGTGTACACACTTCTTTAGTTCCTGTTACTCCAGCACCTGCCAGTACTGTGAGTTCTCCTATGCCGGCTGCATCAGCTCCAGTGTCACGTCTGCACCTGCCCGTGCCAAGCAAGTATGATGGCAGTCCAAAGTTATGTCGTGGGTTTCTTAACCAATGTGAAATCCAATTCGAATTGTTGTCACATAATTTCCCCACGTCTAGATCCAAGGTTGCCTACATCATCTCTCTACTTTCCGGATCTGCTTTGAGTTGGGTGTCTCCTCTGTGGGAACGTGCCGACCCTCTGATCAACAACTATGCAGAATTCGTGTCAACCTTCAGACGGATCTTTGACGAGCCTGGTCGTGCAACATCAGCTTCAGCAGACCTGATCCAACTTCGTCAAGGTACCCGAAGCATGGGACAATATGTCATCCAGTTCCAGACGTTGGCTGCAGAGATTCAGTGGAACAACCAAGCTCTGGTAGCAGCTTTCTGGCACGGACTCTCGGATCGGATCAAGGATGAACTGGCGACCCGTGATCTCCCTGAGCAGTTGTCTGATTTAATTTCTTTATGTATCAAGTTGGACTCTCGCATCCGCGAACGCAATAATGAACGTGCCCGGAGTGAGCCCCGCAGATTAAGGATGGTACCTTCCGTACAGTTCCAGTCTCCACCTTCAGATGAGCCTATGCAAATAAATAGGTCCCGCCTAACTCCTGAGGAGCGGTCAAGAAGAATGAGAGAGAGACTATGTCTATATTGTGCGGCTGCAGGCCACCAGATTAACTCCTGCACAGTGCGTTCGGGAAACGCCAGATCCTAACTTGCAAAGGAGGAGTCAAGTTGGGATCTTCTAGTCAAGCTCCTTCTAGTCAAGATCTAATCCTTCCTGTGACCTTAGAGACTTCAGTTGGGCTTCAAGCTGTATCTGCTTTAGTGGACTGTGGAGCTGCAGGAAACTTCATCACCCAAGCTGCGGTAAATAAATTTTGTTTGCCTGTATGTGAACTTTCTTCACCAGTCTATATTACCGCCGTGGATGGTAGCCGTATCCCCAAGGGGAATATCTCTCACCAGACTGCACCAGTGGTTTTGGGAGTTGGGGTCTTACACTCTGAATTAATTAAGTTCCTAGTCATTCCTCAAGCCACCCAAGAGATCGTGCTGGGCATGCCCTGGCTTCAGCTACACAACCCACAGTTTGACTGGTCAACGTTACAACTCTCTTCTTGGGGTTCACATTGCCATCAGTCCTGTCTAGCCCAAATCTGTCCTATAAAGTCTACTGAGGTCAAAACACAGTCAAGTCTTCCTGCGGTTTATCAAGATTTCTCAGACGTCTTCAGTGAAAAAGCCGCAGATGTCCTGCCGCCCCATAGAGAATGGGATTGTCCCATCGATCTCCTTCCCGGCAAGAAGCCACCTAGGGGGCGTACCTATCCACTATCTGTTCCCGAAACGGAAGCGATGAGCGAGTATATCAGGGAAAATTTACAGAAGGGATTCATCCGTCCCTCATCATCACCAGCTGGTGCAGGCTTCTTCTTTGTCAAAAAGAAGGATGGAGGACTGCGTCCATGCATTGACTACCGGGGTCTTAATGACATTACCATTAAAAATAGTTACCCATTACCACTTATCACCGAATTATTTGACAGAGTTAAGGGAGCCCGCATCTTCACCAAGTTAGATCTTCGCGGTGCCTACAACCTCATCAGAATCCGGAGTGGTGATGAATGGAAGACAGCTTTTAACACTCGAGATGGACATTACGAGTACCTGGTAATGCCATTCGGGTTGAGTAATGCCCCAGCAGTATTCCAGCACTTTGTGAACGAAATCTTTCGTGATGTTCTGTATAAATATCTTGTAGTTTATCTGGATGATATCCTCATCTTCTCCCAAGATCTTCCCTCTCATCGTCTACAAGTCCGTGAAGTTCTCCGACGTCTTCGTGAGAACCGGCTCTACGGTAAACTATCCAAGTGTACCTTTGAAGTTTCCTCTATACCCTTCCTGGGATATATAATTTCCGGATCGGATCTTCAGATGGACCCGACAAAATTGGAAGCCATTGCCAATTGGTCCATTCCAAACTCTCTCAAGTCTATTCAGCGATTCCTGGGATTTGCCAACTACTATAGGAAATTTATTCGGGGATTCTCCACTCTCATCGCTCCTATTACTAACTTAACTCGGAAAGGGGCAAACCATTCCAACTGGCCTGAAGAGGCTTTAGCGGCCTTTCAGAAGATCAAGCTGGCCTTTATGTCTGCTCCAGTTCTGTCCCAGCCAGATGTAGACAGACCGTTCGAGTTAGAGGTGGATGCCTCTACAGTGGGAGTTGGAGCGGTTCTCTCCCAGAAGGGAACTGATGGGAAGATTCACCCCTGTGGATTTTTTTCTCGTAAATTCCTCCCTGCAGAAGCTAACTATTCCATTGGAGATCAAGAACTACTGGCGATTAAGCTGGCCCTCGAGGAATGGAGGTATCTCCTGGAAGGGGCCAAACATCCGTTCAACATCTACACGGATCATAAAAATCTGCTGTATTTAAAGGCAGCCCAGTGCCTTAATCCTCGCCAGTCCAGGTGGTCTATGTTTTTCTCACGTTTTAACTTTAAGCTTCATTTCCGTCCAGGTTCGCAGAATGTTAAAGCTGACGCCTTATCCCGGTCTATGGAATCCGAAGAGGAAACGCCTGACTCAGTTCCACATGCCATTCTGAGTCCTGTGGTATTTGCTGCAACTCAAGTCTCCCCAGCTCCTCCTCCTGGTAAGACTTTTGTTTCCCCAGAACTCCGTCCCAAGTTGCTGTCTTGGGCCCATCAATCCAAGTTCACTGGTCATCCCGGGGTTCTGAAAACCTTCAAGTTCCTCTCTGAGACATACTGGTGGCCAAAGATGAAAGCTGACATCAAGGATTTCGTGGCATCCTGTCCTAAGTGTGTGCAGCACAAGACTCCTCGTCAGTCTCCAGCAGGTCAGTTACAACCATTGTCTGTTCCTAGTCGCCCCTGGTCGCACCTGTCCATGGACTTTATCTCCGACCTTCCTCCTTCTCAAGGATATAATACCATCTGGGTTGTAGTGGACAGATTTACCAAGATGGCCCATTTTGTTCCTCTCCAGGGTCTCCCTTCTGCCCCAAAACTTGCCCAAATCTTCCTACGGGAGATTTTCCGCTTACATGGTCTACCCTCAGAAATAATATCCGATAGAGGTGTACAGTTTGTAGCGAGGTTTTGGAGGGCTCTCTGTTCTGCAATGCAAGTCAAACTGAAGTTTTCGTCATCTTACCATCCGCAGACGAATGGGCAGACAGAAAGGGTAAACCAAGATCTAGAGACATTTTTAAGGTTGTATGTTTCATCTTCCCAGGATGACTGGTTTGACCTGCTCCCATGGGCCGAGTTTGCCCACAACTTCCGCTACCACACTGCTACAGAGACGACTCCATTCTTTGCAGTGTATGGACAACATCCTCGTGTCCCAGACTTTCAAGAGCTTCCCAACATGGATGTTCCTGCCGCCACTTCTGCTCTGAGTCAGTTTGCTTCCATTTGGAAGAAAATCCACACTTCTCTCAAAAAGGCCTCCAGCCGGTATAAACACTTTGCTGATCGCAAAAGACGTGCAGTTCCTTGCTTAAAACCTGGGGACAAGGTTTGGCTGTCTACCCGGAACCTCCGTCTCAGGGTCCCGTCTATGAAATTTGCACCACGTTTCATTGGCCCCTTTCCTGTCGAAAGAGTCATCAACCCTGTGGCCTACAAATTGAAATTACCACCTTCTCTGCGAATACCTAATGCTTTTCATGTTTCTCTCCTCAGACCTTTAGTCCTAAATCGTTTCCAGAAAGCTCTTCCAGTTGGTCCCAAAATTCGAACTCAGCGGGGCGTGGAATTCGAGATTGGAAAGATTCTGGATTCCCGTTGCCGGTACGGACGACTTCAATATCTTGTCGATTGGTCTGGTTATGGTCCTGAGGAGAGAAGCTGGGTGAATTCGTTGGATGTCCATGCTCCAAGGCTGGTCCGTGTCTTCCACAACACTCATCCTTCCAAACCACGTGGGTGTTCGGTGCCCACCCTTAAAGGGGGGGGTACTGTCAGGAATCGACTCACCCGGCTGACATCTGTCCGCCGCTGCGGACTCCGTCCTGGCTCCCTGCGGTCACCTGTTGTCCACGTCCCTGCCATCGGACGCCATTGTGGGCCTGAGAGCGCCTCCGTGACGGCGGCGTGTAGCGCGCCGCGTTCCCGCTGGGCCGCGGCATGGGCGCCGCCATGACAGTCTCCAATGCTCAGCAAGCGGCGGCCAATCCGGTGCTTGGCCGCACCCACTTTTCCTCACTCACCCAATGACTGTTAACCAGGGGGTATATATGTAGCTGCAGGTCCAGTCTGCAGGCATCCTGGACTTTGTGTCACTCCTGAGACTCATGTGAAAGGATCTGGTTCCTGTCTCCTCCGTGTACCTGGCTATTCTCAAGAGACTTTGTACTCCTGGTAACTTCATTCTGCTCCGTGGAACTTCAAGTCCCAGCAATACCTGTCTTCATCAAAAGGCTTCACACCCATCATTACCTGGTGTGCTTCAGCCTGCAGTAGAGACTGACTCCAGGTGTGTTCCATCTCTCACCTGTGATACAGCTTGCTCGCTGTCAGTGCTTCTCCACCTGCACTGTGGACACAGTCAGACTCCTGCCTCTGCTATCAGGTTTGCCATACTACAAACATCACTGTTAAGTTCCATGATTCAACCTGCACTGGTTCCTATACCAGAATATCATTACAAGTTACCTTCCCATCTGTTTATTATTATTACTGGACATTATTTCTTCAAGTCATTATTCACCTGTTTCAATAGACTTTCAGCTATCACGCTGTATAACTGACATTTGCATTTATTATCATTTCTGCTGCCGTATTGTTTACCTCCTGTATAATAAATACCATTGCGCTCATGCGCAGAAACATCATCCAGCCTCCTCGTTTTCTCCCATCTACCTCCACTGACCCACTAGCGCCCCCTCTGGGGACACAGACAAAACCTGACCTGACACAATGATTACAGGTAAAACATGTCAGTTATAGAATTATATATTGTATCCTGTAACACCCTGGGTCTTGTCTACTCATTTTATATTTCCATAATGTATTTTATTTCCAGCAGATGGACACACAAGCAGGAATATCTCAGAAGGACATCTAATGTTATCCCCGGATTCTGAAATAACAGATAATGACAGTAGACCGAATTCTCCAGGAGATAACCCCATTACCCCAATTATACATCCAGCTCTATCAGCTGATCCCCCTGATCCTGGGGAATGTTCTCCTGATCACTCTGATATTGGTGCATCTGTTACAGCTCTGAGAGTAGATACAGAGTTTCCCTGTTCTGTAGATGCCAAATGTTTTACACAGAACACAAAGCTTATTACCCATCATCCAGCTAAGGCAGGTGAGAGGCCACTGATATGTTCTGAGTGTGGGAAATGTTTTGCATTTAAATCAGTTCTTGTTACACATCAGAGAAGTCACACAGGTGAGAAGCCGTTTTCCTGTTCTGAGTGTGGGAAATGTTTTACACAGAAATCAGCTCTTGTTACACATCAGAGAAGTCACACAGGTGAGAAGCCGTATTCCTGTTCTGAGTGTGGGAAATGTTTTGCATGCAACTCAAATCTTGTTAGACATCAGAGAAGTCACACAGGTGAGAAGCCGTTTTCCTGTTCCGAGTGTGGGAAATGTTTTACATTCAAATCACATTTTGTTATTCATCAGCATACTCGCACAGGTGAGAAGCCGTATTCCTGTTCTGAGTGTAGGAAATGTTTTGCAGGGAAATCAGATCTTGTTACACATCAGAGAAGTCACTCAAGTGAGAAGCCGTTTTCCTGTTCTGATTGTGGGAAATGTTTTACACAGAATTCAGCTCTTGTTACACATCAGAGAAGTCACACAGGTGAGAAGCCGTATTCCTGTTCTGAGTGTGGGAAATGTTTTGCATGCAACTCAAATCTTGCTACACATCAGAGAAGTCACACAGGTGAGAAGCCGTTTTCCTGTTCTGAGTGTGGGAAATGTTTTACACAGAAATCAGCTCTTGTTACACATCAGAGAAGTCACACAGGTGAGAAGCCGTATTCCTGTTCTGAGTGTAGGAAATGTTTTGCACGGAAATCAGATCTTGTTATACATCAGAGAAGTCACTCAAATGAGAAGCCGTTTTCCTGTTCTGAGTGTAGGAAATGTTTTCCACGGAAATCAGATCTTGTTGCACATCAGAGAAGTCACACAGGTGAGAAGCCATTTCCATGTTCTGAGTGTGGGAAATGTTTCACATTTAAATCAGTTCTTGTTAGACATCAGAGAAGTCACACAGGTGAGAAGCCGTTTTCCTGTTCTGAGTGTGGGAAATGTTTTACACAGAAATCAGGTCTTGTTACACATCAGAGAAGTCACACAGGTGAGAAGCCATTTTCCTGTTCTGAGTGTGGGAAATGTTTTGCATGCAACTCAAATCTTGCTACACATCAGAGAAGTCACACAGGTGAGAATCCGTATTCCTGTTCTGAGTGTAGGAAATGTTTTGCACGGAAATCAGATCTTGTTGCACATCAGAGAAGTCACACAGGTGAGAACCCATTTCCATGTTCTGAGTGTGGGAAATGTTTTACACAGAAATCGGCTCTTGTTACACATCAGAGAAGTCACACAGGTGAGAAGCCGTACTCCTGTTCTGAGTGTGGGAAATGTTTTGCATGGAAATCAGTTCTTGTTTATCACCAGCGCTTTCACAGGTGAAAACCATTTTCATGCTGTGAGAGAAATAAATCCGCTCTTGTTGAACATAGACATTACCCAAATACGGAACCATTTACATTTTCTGGAGTATAATTATCACTGTCATGCAATGTTCCTCAAGGGTCAACCTTATCTCCTATGCTTTATGCAATATAAATGCTACCACTGGGTGATATAATCAGACGTCATGGCCTGGTCTACCACTGCTATGCAGATGACCTGCTTTTTGCTCCATGTACTGAGAACCTAATACCAATCCTAAATGGTTGTCTAGCTGAGCGCCAGGGGTGGATGATGCCAGTTGGCTGTGACTCAGTCTTTGTGAAACATAATAGAAGCTCCCCAATAAAGGACAAGACTTTACCAACCATCTGGATTTATGCTTTGGTGCTCAGAATTGAAAATACTGAACATGTGCTGAATCTTTGTGTTGTCCTGGTATGTGGCTGACACAGACATCAGGTATCTGCCACATACAAATCCTCATTCTTCCATCTGTGGACCATAGCCAGAATCAAACACTTGATTCCCTCGGAAGTTCATAGACTACTGCAATGCCATCTACCTGGGTCACCCAGCAAAAGAATTACAGAGCTTGCAGCTAGTACAGAATGCAGCAGCAAAGCTGTTACCTAACCCGTTCCTGCCACATAACACCCATTCTCTACTCCCTTCACCGGCTGCCTGTAAGATGACAAATCTATTTCATAATTGGCTAACTGACCTTCCCAGCCCAACATTACATGGTCCAAGGTACTAGAAGCAGCTTCTGCCTCCTTACTGCCCTGCTTGCTTCTACAGATGAAGGACTGTTACCAGCAGTACCAAGAATCTCCTGTCATTCATTTATAGGTTGAATGTTTAGCTTTGTAGCCCTGACCATGGAACTCACTGCCTTGCACAGTCCAAGAGGCCTGCACTCTAGAGACCTTCACAAGCAGACTGATGACTGTTACTCACGCTTTTCATTAATGTACCTCTATTTCTCATACGTCCTAGAGGATGCTGGGGATTCCAAAAGGACCATGGGGTATAGACGCACCCGCAGGAGCTTGGGCACACTGTAAAGACTTAAACTGGGTGTGAACTGGCTCCTCCCTCTATGCCCCTCCTCCAGACCTCAGTTAGACTTTGTGCCCAGGAGTGATGGGTCACACACTATGGGAGCTCTACTGAGTTTCTCTGAAAGACTTTATGTTAGGTTTTTTTATTTTCAGGGAGACCTGCTGGCTACAGGCTCCCTGCAGCGTGGGACTGAGGGGAGAGAAGCAGGACCTACTTCTGTGAGTTTCAAGGCTCTGCTTCTCGGCTACTGGACACCATTAGCTCCAGAGGGTTCGATCACTTGGTGCGCCTAGCTGCTTGTTCCCGGAGCCACGCCGTCATTCCCCTCACAGAAGCCAGAAGAAAGAAGCCGGGTGAGTATTGGAAGAAAAGAAGACTTCAGACGGCAGAAGACTTCAGTAACGGGGGTACAGTGGTAGTGCTGCTCTTCATGCTCCCACACACCAACGGCACTCACAGGGTGCAGAGCGCTGGGGGGGCGCCCTGGGCAGCATCGGACAGAGAAGAGGTACCATTTGAATCCAGGGGCGCTCAGAAAAAATTAAACAAAACAAACATTCATAGTGTAATATGTAATGACACAAATAAAAGAAACAATGGCTCAAACAGACTATTGCCTTGTCTTATACCTAAATTGTTGGTCTACTTTTTTAGGAGTAGACATATACGCTTTGTGTGGGAGCTGGATTTCCACCAGAGTCAGATCTTGATACCGCTAACACCTCCGCCAAAGATTATGTACCCAAAAAGAGAAAATAATAGCCTCCTATGGTGTAACACTGTGGATTATTTAGCACATAACAAACACATGGGGAATGGATGGTCTCTCACCCTTTGAAGTGGTCTACAGTTATACCAGTAGACAAATCAGCAGTATTAAAGATGTTGTGTCTAAACGTCAGAGTCAGACCTTGATACCGCTGACACCTCCTCCAAGGCGTATGTACCCAAAAAGAGAAATAATAGCCTCCAATGGTGTAGCACTTGGTTTATTTCTAATCAACATATAACAAACATGCGGGGAATAGATGGTCTCTCACCCTTAGAAGTGGTCTACGGATAAAACAGTAGACAAAACAGCAAATTAAAGGATGTTATCTCCGGGCGTCCCCAGGGCCTGCTGCACAATTCCAAGGATGATGTTCCAAACGTCCTCCCCACACAAGATATAGTCCTCCTGCCAACGCGTTTCAACACACATGGTGTCTTCCTCAAGGCATAAGGAGGATAAACAATATCTGCCAATTTATACCCCTCCCTCCTCAAACCTAAATCCCACCTATTTCCAGACATGGATGTACTGGCATCTAAAATTCCTATTCTAACATCCCCACAAAGTCCCATTCCAAGTCCGATCCACGGTTTCATGGTTTTCATCCTTTCCCGCCTGAACGGGAGACCAATGTCTGTTGTGCGGCATTTGCCGCTAACCGGAAGTTGTCATCCCGGTCCCGGCCGGAAGTGCGTCATCGCGTGTTTTGCGGAACTACGTCACTGGATCCCCGCTACACCCGGAAGAGACAGAGGCATGACTTCACTCGTACACCCGGAAGTGTGGTGTCTCGTTGTTTATTCTTTCCTCTTATAGATTTAGTGCTTCCCGGCGGCCATTTTGTGGGATCTTCATATGTAAACGGGTTCAATGCTATTTGTCAGGAATAGATAACCTCAGAGAAAGGCGAAAATATACAATTTTAGGCCTCAACATCATAAATACATAGAAGGTAGCAGCAACAATTTAAATAAAACAGATAATTTTTAAAAAACATATGATTTTAAAAAACGTATGAATTTAAAAACATGTATACAGTTAAAAATCCCTATAAAAACCATTTTAATTCAAAATCTTTATTAAGACCCTTCGGAACCAAAGTACCATATTTAAAAATCATACTCATCTCCATTTCTGCTAGAGTGGAGCTTGTGTCTTTTCCTCTCACATCCCCTCTAATATGTTTCAAACCATAAAAGTTCCTAATTTGGGTTATGTCACAATTATGAACATTTTTAAAATGTAAAGAAAGTGCATGAGTCTCCATGCCCTTTGCAATATTCCTCATATGTTCCCCCAATCTCACTTTAAGAGGTCTACTCGTGCGTCCAATGTAAAACTTATCACAGGTGCACTCGATACAATAAATTACATTAGAGGTGTGACACGTTATCAATTCCTTTATCTTGATTATCTTCTTGTTAATCTCCACTTGTGTCTTTTTCATACCAAATGTATTTTTTACTTTTTTACAACTGGTACACACATGATATATTTTTTATTTGGAAAGGGGACAAAGAAGAACTCGACCTCTTTTGTTCTTTTTTAAATATCAATGACCGCAATATAGTCTTAACATTTGATATAAGTCAAGCAAGTGTCAATTTCCTCGACTTGACTATTTATGTGGAAAATGGTACCCTGAAGACGAAAAATTTTATTAAACCCACTGATTCAAAATCTTTTATTGCTAGGGATAGTTGCCACCACGAACGATGGTTAGAATCCATACCATCAGGACAATTTAGAAGACTGAGGAAAAATTGTTCAGAAAAGGAGGTTTTTCACACACAAGCAGGGGAAATGGCACAGTGCTTCAAGAGGTGTGGTTATGATGAAAATAGGACTGAGCAGGCCCTTCAAGAAGTCTCCAAGTTAGATAGGGAGGATGTCCTAAAAAAAATCAGGCAAGACAACTAAAGATAATCAAAACGAAAAATTCAAATGGGCCTTTATTACTAATTATTCCACCCAACACAATAAGGTCCAACGGATCTTTAAGAAACACTGGTCAGTATTGAAAAAAGACCCTGTGATAGGGGAAGAATTACCAGCAAACCCAGTGTGTATTTTTAGAAAAGCCCCCAATCTGAAATCTAGACTGGTACGGAGTTTGTGTCCAACATCCCCCAAAGGTCAAAAAACTATATCTACGGGTTTTTATAGGTGCGGGGTGTGTACCAGTTGTAAAAAAGTAAAAAATACATTTGGTATGAAAAAGACACAAGTGGAGATTAACAAGAAGATAATCAAGATAAAGGAATTGATAACGTGTCACACCTCTAATGTAATTTATTGTATCGAGTGCACCTGTGATAAGTTTTACATTGGACGCACGAGTAGACCTCTTAAAGTGAGATTGGGGGAACATATGAGGAATATTGCAAAGGGCATGGAGACTCATGCACTTTCTTTACATTTTAAAAATGTTCATAATTGTGACATAACCCAAATTAGGAACTTTTATGGTTTGAAACATATTAGAGGGGATGTGAGAGGAAAAGACACAAGCTCCACTCTAGCAGAAATGGAGATGAGTATGATTTTTAAATATGGTACTTTGGTTCCGAAGGGTCTTAATAAAGATTTTGAATTAAAATGGTTTTTATAGGGATTTTTAACTGTATACATGTTTTTAAATTCATACGTTTTTTAAAATCATATGTTTTTTAAAAATTATCTGTTTTATTTAAATTGTTGCTGCTACCTTCTATGTATTTATGATGTTGAGGCCTAAAATTGTATATTTTCGCCTTTCTCTGAGGTTATCTATTCCTGACAAATAGCATTGAACCCGTTTACATATGAAGATCCCACAAAATGGCCGCCGGGAAGCACTAAATCTATAAGAGGAAAGAATAAACAACGAGACACCACACTTCCGGGTGTACGAGTGAAGTCATGCCTCTGTCTCTTCCGGGTGTAGCGGGGATCCAGTGACGTAGTTCCGCAAAACACGCGATGACGCACTTCCGGCCGGGACCGGGATGACAACTTCCGGTTAGCGGCAAATGCCGCACAACAGACATTGGTCTCCCGTTCAGGCGGGAAAGGATGAAAACCATGAAACCGTGGATCGGACTTGGAATGGGACTTTGTGGGGATGTTAGAATAGGAATTTTAGATGCCAGTACATCCATGTCTGGAAATAGGTGGGATTTAGGTTTGAGGAGGGAGGGGTATAAATTGGCAGATATTGTTTATCCTCCTTATGCCTTGAGGAAGACACCATGTGTGTTGAAACGCGTTGGCAGGAGGACTATATATTGTGTGGGGAGGACGTTTGGAACATCATCCTTGGAATTGTGCAGCAGGCCCTGGGGACGCCCGGAGATAACATCCTTTAATTTGCTGTTTTGTCTACTGTTTTATCCGTAGACCACTTCTAAGGGTGAGAGACCATCTATTCCCCGCATGTTTGTTATATGTTGATTAGAAATAAACCAAGTGCTACACCATTGGAGGCTATTATTTCTCTTTTTGGGTACATACGCCTTGGAGGAGGTGTCAGCGGTATCAAGGTCTGACTCTGACGTTTAGACACAACATCTTTAATACTGCTGATTTGTCTACTGGTATAACTGTAGACCACTTCAAAGGGTGAGAGACCATCCATTCCCCATGTGTTTGTTATGTGCTAAATAATCCACAGTGTTACACCATAGGAGGCTATTATTTTCTCTTTTTGGGTACATAATCTTTGGCGGAGGTGTTAGCGGTATCAAGATCTGACTCTGGTGGAAATCCAGCTCCCACACAAAGCGTATATGTCTACTCCTAAAAAAGTAGACCAACAATTTAGGTATAAGACAAGGCAATAGTCTGTTTGAGCCATTGTTTCTTTTATTTGTGTCATTACATATTACACTATGAATGTTTGTTTTGTTTAATTTTTTCTGAGCGCCCCTGGATTCAAATGGTACCTCTTCTCTGTCCGATGTACTGAAGTGTGGGGTGACACTTCTCTTTCCATTTCGAAATCAAGGGCAGCCAGTATTGGCGCACGGTATTTTATCATAATTTACTCTTTGGCCCTGGGCAGCATGTTACTGGTCTGCTTAATGTGAACAACTGGCAAAAAAAAAAAAAAGCATTTAGGTGCCAAGGCACCGTGTTTCATCCCCCGCCAGTATACTTTAATTATTTCCCTGCCACCGCTTATACGGGTGCAGGGCACGCGGGGGGGAGCGCCCTGGGCAGCGAGTCAGTTTTAACAGTTCTTACTCGCGCTGCCTACTAGTCAAAAATCCCTAGTAATCTCTCAGCTGTGAAAGGAAGCCTGAGAGATTACTAGGGATTTTTGACTTATTCTAAGTCTATTAAATTGTTCCCATTCAGTATTGGAGTTGCCTTTCTATACCTAAAAGGTCATTGTCACAGCAATTTTATTCTTTATGTATCTTTATTGGTGAACTGTATATGATATACACAAATATTGGAATATCACGACCCCTGATGAAGTCCTGTATGGACGAAACGCGTTGGGAATTCACATATTTGTGAATTCGAACATACTACTGAACGCTTTGGTGGAAGAATTGATATTCGGTTTAAGTGTCGATATCTCCAAACGGAATTCGTCAGATGATTTTCAATCTGTATTGTTCACCTATGGTATAAGATTACCTATTTGTTTTACTGATGTTTTATATGTAACATTTCAGAATTTACTGTTAAATTTTATAAAATAAATACATTTTTATGTGATTTCTGAGGTGGTTAAGCTCCCATGAGAATTCCCCTTTTTTTGCTATTTCCTATGCAGTGCCTTGTCTGACAGAAGGCATTTCTCATTGGTACGAGCTATACTGTAGTTCAGCGCAAAAAAAAGGGTACTTTATCTTCTTGTTTATATATATATATATATATATATTATTATTTTTTTTGTCGAGCGGGCTTAAGTGCGCCGGGAAGGGGCGGAGCTTAGACCTCACAGAGGGGTCAGCGCCATTTTCCAAAGTTCCCCACCGGGACTTGCTGTATACTAAGAAGGAAGGGGGCATAGAGTGTTTTAATGCTGTATGGGTGTCATACAGCATTAGGATTGATAATGGACGCAGAATCCTTGTTGTAATACATAAATACACTGTTTCCCTGTTTTATTTACCCACTATTGGTTAGTCGACGTGTGTCGACAGGTGTGAGGGCGTTGTCAAAGGCGCCTGTGGGGATAACTGTCGGTTTCGCCGACGCTTGCCGGTACTTGATTCAAACAACTAAGTATTGACAGGTTACTTTTGTGTGCTTAAAAAAACAAGTAAACACACTAGGGGAGACACGGCGGTCGGTCGATGCCCTGTCGGCATCAACGGTAATGCCTGGCTAAAAGAATTAACAAGCTGTTATTGCCTGGTGCCTGTATTGGTATTTATATATTTTGTTTATATATAAGTAGGGGGAGTGTTATTACAATTGTAGAGGTATGCTTCCCTCAGTCCCCTTGGGGTTTCCAAGATTGTGATTATTCTGCCGCTTACTATTCCGGGCTGTCGACATTTCCTCAGTTTCTGTCGGCTGTAAAGTTCCTGGTAGATCCACATCGGGGGCATGTCAGTACATGGTCATACACATTACTGTCACTAGGGACCTGACGGGTCTGGACAATCCACTTGCGTATAGGTTATGTCTATATGTATTTATGTGTAGATATGACTTTATATATGCATGATTACGATATATGTGTTATATTGTGTATTACATGATGTATATACATGAATGCTGAAATAATGGTGTTCTTCTCATGGGCTGGTCGCTCTGTTGATTAAGCTTTAGATTGGCCGGGACGAGTTGGTTTCGATGCTCTCAAGGAGTCCGAAAATTAATCTCTTCACAACGCGGAGAGAAATCTATGACAGTCAACTCCTGGACGACGCAGAGCCCGGTCGCAAAGGATCATACACAGGCAGCTAAGTGAAATTTTATTTCTATACTTTGACCTTATTTGCAATGTATGCACTTGAGGGAGTGTGGTAGTTGGGTAAGCATCCGATAGAATTATCCTGCCCAGAGTGGGTAGGGCTTGCCTATGTTTATTTTTCCTTATAACATTACAGCAGGCTGCCAAGTGACAGCAGGTGGTGTGACCGGAAAAATGCGGAGGAGGTCTCCGGGAGATGCTGGTGGGAGGTATACAGCTGTTTGGTGTGGCCTCTCTTCAGTTAATCTCGGCGGTATCCGCTGATAAGGCTAAATTCGAGAGTTAACCTCCTTCACAACAGTGGATGACGCATTCTTTTGTGGGATGCAGTCGTTTAACCGGTTCGAGACCGTTCTTTTTCCTTTTCTGTGTAGACAGTGGAAGGTGAAAAGGTAAGTGTTCTGCAACCTGGTTAGGTTCGCAGAAGTGGATGTAGTTTCTGTTTCCACTATATACACCACTTGTCGCTGAGTCTATCTGGCTGGTCCCCACTTCGGTGACCACTTGTCCACTAATTTTCAGTTAGTCTAGGAATAGACTACGACATGTGAGTTATTTATAGAAGCCAAAGGGGAACATTCTGAGTTACGGTTGTTTCCCCTTACTGTTTTTTTCTAATAGATTTTGCCTCTCCCCTATGGAAGGGGAGGTAACGCGCGACGCCTTACAGAGGTGCGTCACGTTCAGGACATTGTCTGGTTGTCCCTGTAAAAAGGTGCATATCCTTGTTTATTTGACGGTTCTTCGGCGCAGAAATGGGCCTGTTGTTCCCAACGACGCAGATGTCAGAAGTGGTTTTCAGAGTGGATACTGACCGGTTAAGGTTTGGTGTTTTCCTGTGGAAAGAGGTCTGAGGGTCCAGAGTTGGATCGACTTTGAGGTGACACCTCATCAATAGGTTCCATTAAGAAGACAGATGGATGCGGCATGAGAGGTTTTTTTTCGGAGAGCAGGTCTAATACCAGAGTGATTTTCATGGGACCAGTTGGAAATGTGGTCCGGGTCACCCTGCGTATCCACCGGAATATAATCAAAACGGCCAGGACATCGCTCCTGTGGTGTCTGCTCGATTTTTTTCCTTCTAGAGGGATAAAGGTTTAGATCTTGGTGTCCGTGCATATAGATCTCCGAAGCTGGGGAGCAGTCCTTTGCAAGGGACGTATTTCCAGAGGATGAGGTCAGGTTGGGAAACTTGTCTGCTGTAAGTTTTGGAATTAAGAGCTATTTTAGACGAACGTGTTCTTCATGCTCTGCCGTGTTAATTCTGCCAGAAGCCTTGTCAGAAATGGCGTAAGTAAGCCGCTAGGGCGGAACAAAAAAAAACCCACGAAAATGGCAGAAGATGCGCTGTTTGCAGTTGAGGGGGAAGTCTGGTAAACGCTATGTTAGCAGTCTTCATTCCGGAGGTAAACGACGGAGACATAGATTTCCTTTGCGACATGACATTCAGCCGGGAAAAATACTGTCATTATTGAGAAGCTTTCCCAGACGTGCCAAGTCTTTGTGGAGTGTCGCAATTTGACATGTTGGCGTTTCGCCTCAACGTGAGACCTCGAGGAGAGGGTTCCAGGTTAAGAGACACTCAGGATATAGCAGCGGACATCCTTGTGACACTGTTTTTAGTCGGTCGAGGTGGCCTCTCCGCTTTCACTTTTCTGGCAGTGGTAAGCGTAAGATGATCGATGATCCTCTGAACTCCGGTCTAACCAGAGAGGGTTGGCTATCCAGTTTTCATGGTTTACTCCTAGAAAATTACTGCCCTCTTCCTTTACGTGACGTAATGTTACAACAGGATCAGGGCGTGTATCAGGACTTACCGCGGCTGCGTCTAATGGTGGGGCGGTTGAAGGTCGTATCCTAAGCTGAATGGGTGTTCCCAGTGAAGTCGTTTCTTCAATTCTTCCGGCTTGGAAAGAACTCACGGCACAGCGTTACAACCGTTGTTGGAGTAATTATGTGTCTCGGTGTGTATCCAGGAAGGCTCTTATGGAGGACTTTCAGCTAGGTCCTGCTTATCCATACGTTACAAGCCGATGTGAAGGCAAGACTATGGCCCTCATTCCGAGTTGTTCGCTCGGTATTTTTCATCGCATCGCAGTGAGAATTCTCTTAGTGCGCATGCGCAATGTTCGCACTGCGCATGCGCCAAGTAACTTTACTAAGAAGAAAGTAAGTTTACTCACGGCTTTTTCATCGCTCCGGCGATCGCATTGTGATTGACAGGAAATGGGTGTTACTGGGCGGATGTACGGCGTTTTAGGGGCGTGTGGCTGAAAACGCTACCGTTTCCGGAAAAAACGCAGGAGTGGCCGGAGAAACGGTGGGAGTGCCAGGACGAACACTGGGTGTGTTTGTGACGTCAGCCAGGACCGAAAAGCACAGAACTGATCGCACAGGCAGAGTAAGTCTGAAGCTACTCAGAAACTGCTAACTCGTTTGTGATCGCAATAATGCGCATACATCGGTCGCACATTTAAGATGTTTAGATTCACTCCCAGTAGGCGGCGGCTTAGCGTGTGTAACTCTGCTAAAATCGCCTTGCGAGCGATCAACTCGGAATGAGGGCCTATATTAAGTTTCTTTGCGGAAATTCTCGTTTGGAAAGTGGTCAGGTTTTTGACTTCGACGTCCGCAAGGCGGGTGTCGGAAGTGGTGGTCTTGTCCCACAAGAGCCTTGTTTGATCTTTCAGGTGGATAGAGAGGAATTGAGTACTCGGTTGATAGTTCTACCAAGAGGGGTTTCGCAGAAATCAGGCTTTTGTTGATGCCGGGGGTTACTTAGGCATTAGCTAGTTCAAACCCCCTTGCTCTAGCCAGGGTTTTGAGTATGCAAGTCATCTATTTGGCTTAGTTTGGAGTAACAGAGACCCTGTTTATGTGGTATGTTCCCAGCTTACTTTGGGAGACTGCGTTATGCAGTTTGTCACATGCTGAATCTGTGATGCGGTCTGGCATGTTTGTTCTACGGCTGCTTTGCCGTCACCGAAGTCGGTGGAGGTTCCTTCTTTTGGGAAGATGGGATTTTCTTGGGCGAATGCCCGAGGAGTCTCGGCGGTTCAACTTTGCCGAGCGGATTCTTGGTCTGCGTCAAAAGTTTTTGCCATGCTTTACAAGTTTGATACCCGAATTGTTGAGGACCTTATGTTTGCTCATTCGGTGCTGCAGAGTCGTCCGCACTCTCCCGCCCGTTTTGGAGCTTTGGTATAAACCCCATGGTCCTTTTGGAATCCCCAGCATCCTCTAGGACGTATGAGAAAATAGGATTTTGGTACCTACCGGTAAATCCTTTTCTCTTGGTCCGTAGAGGATGCTGGGCGCCTGTCCCAGTGCGTACGGTGTCTACAGTTATTGCTTTTTGGTTACACCCTGGTGGTGTGTCTTCTCTATCTGGTGGTTGCTACCGTTGTTCATGACATAGCATGCAGGGTCCTATTTTTGTTTCTGTGGACACACGGGTTGTTTTACATATTCTCTCAGGGTTTTGTTCATGCCGTTGACTGGTATTCTACTGAATGTCACGTTCTACGGTGTGTTGGAGGTGTGAGCTGGTATGACACTCACTGTGTTTATAACAAAAAATTATTTCCTCGAAATTGTCCATCTCTCCTGGGCACAGTTTTCTAACTGAGGTCTGGAGGAGGGTCATAGAGGGAGGAGCCAGTTCACACCCACTTTAAGTCTTTACAGTGTGCCCAAGCTCCTGCGGATCCTTCTATACCCCATGGTCCTTTTGGAATCCCCAGCATCCTCTACGGACTAAGAGAAACGGATTTACCGGTAGGTACCAAAATCCTATTTTACTTCCTAAATAATACATCCCAAAGGCTTAGGTCTTTTTTCTGCTGTTTATTTTGTATCTTGTGCTTTGTGTAAATGTGAATGTCTAATACCAGTTTGCACAATCTGTATTGCTGCACGACAGTATGGCGGCCATTGGAACGTGTTTTCACTTCTAGTTTGCCTAACTTGTTGCTGACACTCATCTTGATAAGGAGTGTCGAGTGTTTTCAGATACAAGATCCTATCCATATATACCCTGTACATTACCATGTGCATTAGAGTCACCCGGGTTCCATCTGCGGTGGTTTGTTGTATGTTACATCTATATGGTGCGGATACTCCCCTGTATGATTTCATAATAAAAGCTTTTGTTTGCATCTAATTATTGCATTATAGCTTTTATTTTTATTCTGTTTTATATTCCCGTCTGAGTAATTACGCCATAATGTCTAATCTCGGAGTGGACCCCAGAAGATGTAAAGAAACCGTGTAAGTGTTCCATCATTCTGTTACGTGTAAGCATACAGGTAAGTGATGGCACGGTGGTCACTGACCGTCACATTCAGGTGGTATAATGGAAGTGGAACTGTCTGGGCTTATTCTAGTCTACTGCAGAAATAAAAAACTCAGCCTTTATCCTGCTTAAAAAAATGACAAATCCCATAAATCAAGCTTGGTCGGACAAGACAGAGGCCACATTAATGGTGGCACATCATATAGGCTGAGGACCCATGCTTCTGGGATATATGGCATAACTCCCTCTTTTCCCACAAAACCTTCCCTTCACCATTCACAATGTCCACCATTGCCCCTTCAGAAGGGACACAACTTTCATTTGCTTGTTCCACATCCTCCTCTACAGAGCCCAGGACCACCTCCATGACCATTTCATGTTTATCTGGAGGCCAGGCATCTGGGAGGTTTATGGCCTGAGATAGCCACAGAACCACCAGGTAGTGGGCAAGAAGAATCCACAGCCTCCTGAGGAACTGGAGAGTCCAAGGATCCATCCCACATGAGGCAGAGAAGGGTCAACCACAGGGACTGGCTCACCAATTTCCTTCCTAAAAGCTGCTCTTTACCCAGTTTGGTACCTGTGGGATCCCACTCCAATTTCCCTTGAGAGTCCTTACCCTCACTAATCCCTTCTACACCTACTAGCTCCTTCCCCTTCCAACCACTCCTCCTTTTTAAGCTTTTCACCACCTGCTGTGTGAGTCCCATCCAACTCCTCCATTCCTTGACTCATTGGTGTAGCAACCCTCTTCTACCCCCACCACCACACTGCTACACTGCAGTCAAGCTGTGAGACTTGCTGCTAGCAGTACTCACTACTCAGCACACACACTCACATCATGATTACACAGCTGTGCCAGATATACTGTCTCACTGACCACCAGGACGAGACACTCCCAGAAAGGCATGTATGTATGAGTACGGAGAGAGTGGGCGCAGTGGGGCTGCATCACTGACCACCAGGACGAGACACTCCCAGAAAGGCATGTATGTATGAGTACGGAGAGAGTGGGCGCAGTGGGGCTGCATCACTGACCACCAGGACGAGACACTCCCAGAAAGGCATGTATGTATGAGTACGGAGAGAGTGGGAGCAGTGGGGCTGCATCACTGACCAGGACGAGACACTCCCAGAAAGACATGTATGTATGAGTACGGAGAGAGTGGGAGCAGTGGGGCTGCATCACTGATACCCAGGATGAGACACTCTTAGAAAGACATGTATGTATGAGTACGGAGAGAGTGGGAGCAGTGGGGCTACATCACTGACACCCAGGACGAGACACTCCCAGAAAGGCATGTATGTATGAGTACGGAGAGAGTGGGAGCAGTGGGGCTGCATCACTGACCAGGACGAGACACTCCCAGAAAGGCATGTATGTATGAGTACGGAGAGAGTGGGCGCAGTGGGGCTGCATCACTGACCAGGACGAGACACTCCCAGAAAGGCATGTATGTATGAGTACGGAGAGAGTGGGAGCAGTGGGGCTGCATCACTGACACCCAGGACGAGACACTCCCAGAAAGGCATGTATGTATGAGTACGGAGAGAGTGGGAGCAGTGGGGCTGCATCACTGACAACCAGGACGAGACACTCCCAGAAAGGCATGTATGTATGAGTACGGAGAGAGTGGGCGCAGTGGGGCTGCATCACTGACACCCAGGACGAGACACTCCCAGAAAGTCATGTATGTATGAGTACGGAGAGAGTGGGAGCAGTGGGGCTGCATCACTGACAACCAGGATGAGACACTCCCAGAAAGGCATGTATGTATGAGTATGGAGAGAGTGGGCGCAGTGGGGCTGCATCACTGACAGCTGAGCCTGTCACATCAGTGAGGTGACAAAATGCAAGATATAGGGGGAAATGTACTAAGCCTGAAAAGTGATACATTTCACAGTGATAAACTACCAGCCAATCAGCTCCTAACTACCATGTCACTGGCTGTGTTTGAAAAATGACAGTTAGGAGTCGATTGGCTGGTACTTTATCACCGTGATAGTTATCACTTTTCATGGCTTAGTACATCTGGCCCATAATCACCTAGCTAAATCAGGCACTAATGCAATGTTACATGTATTAAATGAGCAGCAAATATATTGATTATTAGATAGCAGCTCCTATGCGGCAACTGGATGCCTTAGACGATATAAATGGTTTAAGTTTCAATAGAGACATAAAAGAGCGCTGATGGTATATAAATAAAAATATTTCTAATATTTATTAAAGTTCAACACAATAAAAACAGTTATGTCAATAATAAAAGCCAGCCTGTGACATGACAGCTAGGATCTGATTGGCTGGTTCTTTATCACCTTCCACTTTATCACTTCACCGAGCTTAATAAATCTGCCCCTAAGTTTCTTAACAGAAGGATAAGAAAACAGCCAGGGAAAAAAAGGGGGAGGAAAGAAGAAAAAAAAGGAAGCTATAGGATAAAATAGAATAACATACAGATATAGATCCATATATTATTCAGCTCAATGTTTTCGTTGAGACCTAGAGGGAACAAAGTATCTATCATACAAATCCAGTATGCTTCCCTCTTACAGAGGAGGTTATATCTATCCCCACCTGGGAATGTCTGTTTTATATGTTCAACTCCCTGTATGGACAGAACCCCACAATCACCTCCATGGAGTGAGAAAACATGTCTAGGTACACTGGGTTTAGTTGACTTTTTAAGAATGAATCTTCTATGTTCTATAAACCTAGAGAGCGTATTGTTCTACCGACATATTGGCAACCGCAAATGCAGGAGATTACATAAACCACAAATGTTGTCTGGCAGTTTATATTGCCCACTATATCGAAGTATTCTTTAGTTCTATATGATAAGAATTATGATCGTCAGTGAGGTGGATGGGGCATCCCATTCCCAGCTGGAACAGCACACTATATGTAAGAGCCGGAGCGGTGCAGGGCTACTGGCTGACAGCCTAGCATCTCGGTGCAGCCGCAGAAGTCTGTAAATGATGGGAAATAACATCTGGCCCATGGCTACTGTGAGGAAATGAGAGGTCTGTGACAATATAGCTATGCCTCATTTCTCATGTCAGATACGTACTTTTTATCCCCATATCCCTATACATTCATCTGTTTCCTCATTCTCCATAACATGTCCATTACTGCTTACCCAATATTGTGTTTAAATCAACCTTATTATTAATATATGCAATTGTGTTACGTTATCTGTTACAACTTTAGATAATGTATTCATGTTAGACCTGGTTTTCTATTGTTTACTACCACCACAGTGGACACTCAAAGGGTGAGTCATATAAGGTACCATTGCCCATTTTTGTTTACTCCCTATTGTCCAACAGTGAGCTGACCAGACATGGGTGGTCATTCCGAGTTGTTCGCTCGTTGCCGATTTTCGTTATTTTGCGATTTACCGCTTACTGCGCATGCACAATGTCCGCAGTGCGACTGCGCCAAGTAAATTTGCTATGCAGTTAGGTATTTTACTCACGGCATTGCGAGGGTTTTTCTTCGTTCTGGTGATCATAATGTGATTGACAGGAAGTGGGTGTTACTGGGCGGAAACTGAGCGTTTTATGGGTGTGTGAAAAAACGCTGACGTATTTTGGAAAAATGCGGGAGTGGCTGGAGAAACGGGGGAGTGCCTGGGCGAACGCTGGGCGTATTTGTGACGTCAAACAGGAACGATACTGACTGAACTGATCGCAATGGCAGAGTAAGTCTCGAGCTACTCAGAAACTGCTAAGTGTGCTAATCGCAATATTGCGAATCCGTCATTCGCAAATCTAAGAAGCTAAGATTCACTCCCAGTAGGCGGCGGCTTAGCATGTGCAAAGCTGCTAAAAGCAGCTTGCGAGCGAACAACTCGGAATGAGGGCCATGGTTGCTCTCTGGCTGATGTAATCACCTTGATTAGAATATGTATTGTATTCCAATGCTGTAAGATCCTTAGACAAAGAAGTCACACACACCCCATGTAATATGAAGCTTCTGGGGGTATAAGTAGAGCTAACCAGAGAGCTGAAAGAGATTATATGCTCCTTGACTAAAAATAAATGTTCTGTCAGCAGTTTGTGGTGGGAATTGTCATGTGGAATTGGAATACAGAGGTGTGCTGAGCTGTTTATAATACATTCTGTTCAATAAACCACTGTTGGTTTTTCATCTACCACTGTGCCTGAGTGATTTGGAACCCAGTATCTTCACAGCTACTATCAATGGCGGGTAACTTCCTGGCTCTCTCTGCCTTTGATGGTAAAACTAGGTATCAGGTAAAGACCATCAATGATTCCAGATCATCAATGGTTGATGGCCAATCCTAGACCAGACCCTGAGAGACCACAGCCACCACCAGATCCACAATGTGTACCTAGAAGCTGCCACATCTGGCACTTTGTTACCCGCCACCAGATCTACCTTCTCCTAGAGAGCCACCTCTCCACATCTAAGCTGGAACTCTGCAGGTTTCCTTCACCACCAGCTTTGATCTCCTTTGCATCAGCATCCCGGCCAGCCACACACAGGTCCATGGAATCAGCATTATGATAACTTTTGACTCTTTATTTGCTGCAGCTGCTGTATAGTTCCTGTGATTTCCTCCAGCTCATTAACCAGCTGCACCAGCTCCTCATTTCATGTAACTCTCTCCCAGCAGCTGCAAGTTTTTTCTCCTGCAGGGTCCGCAGGATAACATTGGGATATGATGACATGACAGCGGTCAAAGCTTTTGGCCTCCCAGCATGCAGTGGGCCTGTCCCTATAGCCCCACCTCCTGGCTCAGGCAAATCAGTTTTTTGTTTGGTGTGTGGCAGGAGCCAGTCCATGTCAGGAGGGCTGCTGGTTTTTATCAGCCATAAGCGTTCTTATTTTATTTTTATAGACCATTTTTCTTGAGTGATCTTTCTAAAAAGTGTCTTATACGCACCTTAGAAAGAGTCTCTCCAACAATTCCCTGCCGGGTCGTGACAACGCTTACCCACATGTACAGCGCTGTTTTGGGGAGCAGGAGTGTAATTACGTGCGTGCCATGTGTGCCTGGCACACAGCGCAGTTGCCCTGAGGGCTCAGCGGCATGTAATGAGTCAAATTGACCCATTACATGCCGCCTCTGCTGTGTGCCGTACGCCGCACTGGAGAGGAGAGATCAGTGCCGGGCAGTGGAGAAGGAGGTGGAGGGAGGGAGACTGGAGCCGCAGCAGCGCTATGTAATTGGTAGTTGTGCCGCTGCAGCAGCCCCCTCTCCTTCCGTATTGGCTGCCTGGCGCTGCTGTGAATGCTGGGATGCGGTTCCTCCATCCCAGCATTCAAAGCGGCGTTGGGCAGCAATTACAGAAGGAGAGGGGACTGCTGCAGCGGCGCTACTACCAATTACATAGCGCTGCTGCGGCTCCAGTCCCCCTCCCTCCTTCTCCCTTGCCTGCACCGAGGAAGCTGCCAGCACGAGGAGCCTGACTGCCAGCGGGGAGATGGTAAGTATCTCTCTCTTTCTTTCTCTATCCTTTCTGCCGTAATGTGTAAAAAGGGGGACTGTCTGCCGCAATGTGTAAAAAGGGGGACGCTGTCTGCCGTAATGTGTAAAAAGGAGGACTGGCTGCCGCAATGTGTAAAAAGGAGGACGCTGTCTGCCGTACTGTGTAAAAAAGGGGGCGCTGTCTGCTGTAATGTGTAAAACGGGACGCTGTCTGCCGTAATGTATAAAAAGGGGGATGCTGTCTGCCGTAATGTGTAAAAAGGGGGACACTGTCTGCCCTTATGTGTAAAAAGGGGGACGCTGTCTGCCGTAATGTGTATAAAGGGGGGACTGGCAGCCGCAATGTGTAAAAAGGAGGATGCTGTCTGCCGTAATGTGTAAAAAGGGGACGCTGTCTGCCGTAATGTGTAAAAAGGGGGACTGGCTGCCGCAATGTGTAAAATGGGGGATGCTGTCTGCCGTAATGTGTAAAATGGGGGATGCTGTCTGCCGTAATGTGTAAAAAGGGGGCGCTGTCTGCCGTAATGTGTTAAAAAGGTGGACGCTGTCTGCTGTAATGTGTAAAAAGGGGGACTTGCTGCCACAATGTGTAAAAAGGAGGACGCTGTCTGGCGTACTGTGTAAAAAAGGGGGCGCTGTCTGCTGTAATGTGAAAAAGGGGACACTGTCTGCCGCAATGTGTAAAAGGGGGACGCTGGCTGCCGTAATGTGTAAAAAAGGGGACGCTGTCTGCCGTAATGTGCCAAAAAGGGGACGCTGTCTGCCGTAATGTGTAAAAAAAAGGGGACGCTGTCTGCCGTATTGTGTAAAAAGGGGAATCTGTCTGCCGTAATGTGAAAAAGGGGCACTACTGTGCAGCGTCATTTGAATAATGGAGACAAGTGTATGAATTGGTGGTATTTTGTGGCCACACCCCTTTCCCGTGAAGCCCAGCCCCTATATTTTTTGCGCACGCCTATGACGCGCACTGCCGCTGGTTTGCATTAAGGGGTGGGGCGCCGATGCTGTTTCTTGCACACATCACTAAAATGTCTAGTTACGGCACTGTTGGGGAGCGTCTGTGTCGAATATACTAGCAAGTCCAGCAGAAGTTACCAGGCTGTGGCCGGAGCACGGGGAGAAGGTAAGGCATCGGTTCTTCTTAGCGGGGGAACACTGACAAAGCCGCACTGTTTTGGAGGAGACTACCAGTCACTGACACGGCTGCCACCTAGGTTGCACCAGCGCAAGGCCTTAGGGATCATAGGCTCCAGAGGTAGTATGAGGCCACAATACCTGGTATTGGTATCAGTAGTGGGGAGTCAGAGGCGCCCCTGGTCGCCCCTCCCCCTGATTCATGACCAGTTTCTTCCAAGTCTCCCACCATGAACCGTTTTCCCGCTTCTGTCTGTGACTGGTGCATCTCTGATCACTGCAGGTTCATGGGGCGAGTGTTTACACTATTAGCGTCTGGATCCACTCAGCATTTGCTAACGTATTGATCGGTCCTGGAAGTGAGGTGAGTTTTCCTGTATCCCACTCTACTGAGCCGGGTAATACAGTACTAAGTCTCTATCTACCTTTTGAGTATGAATAGTTGGATAAGTGCCGGATGCATACAAGTCTAATAATTATTACTGTTGTTTCTTTTTCTATGTGTCTGAATACGGTTAAACTCCTATATAAGGTAATAGTTACCTAGTTACATAATTAGTGAGGTTGAAAAGAGGCAAAAATAAGAATTTACTTACCGATAATTCTATTTCTCGGAGTCCGTAGTGGATGCTGGGGTTCCTGAAAGGACCATGGGGAATAGCGGCTCCGCAGGAGACAGGGCACAAAAAGTAAAGCTTTTAACCATGTGGTGTGTACTGGCTCCTCCCCCCATGACCCTCCTCCAAGCCTCAGTTAGGTACTGTGCCCGGACGAGCGTACACAATAAGGAAGGATCTTGAATCCCGGGTAAGACTCATACCAGCCACACCAAATCACACCGTACAACTTGTGATCTGAACCCAGTTAACAGTATGATAACAGAGGAGCCTCTGAAAGATGGCTTCCTACAACAATAACCCGATGAAGGCAACAATAACTATGTACAATTATTGCAGATAATCCGCACTTGGGATGGGCGCCCAGCATCCACTACGGACTCCGAGAAATAGAATTATCGGTAAGTAAATTCTTATTTTCTCTATCGTCCTAGTGGATGCTGGGGTTCCTGAAAGGACCATGGGGATTATACCAAAGCTCCCAAACGGGCGGGAGAGTGCGGATGACTCTGCAACACCGAATGAGAGAACTCCAGGTCCTCTTTTGCCAGGGTATCAAATTTGTAGAATTTTACAAACGTGTTCTCCCCCGACCACGTAGCTGCTCGGCAGAGTTGTAATGCCGAGACCCCTCGGGCAGCCGCCCAAGATGAGCCCACCTTCCTTGTGGAATGGGCCTTAACAGATTTAGGCTGTGGCAGGCCTGCCACAGAATGTGCAAGTTGAATTGTGCTACAAATCCAACGAGCAATCGACTGCTTAGAAGCAGGAGCACCCAGCTTGTTGGGTGCATACAGTATAAACAGCGAGTCAGATTTTCTGACTCCAGCCGTCCTTGAAATGTATATTTTTAAAGCTCTAACAACGTCCAACAACTTGGAGTCCTCCAAGTCGCTTGTAGCCGCAGGCACTACAATAGGCTGGTTCAGGTGAAACGCTGATACCACCTTAGGGAGAAAATGCGGACGCGTCCGCAGTTCTGCCCTATCCGAATGGAAAATTAGATATGGGCTTTTGTAAGATAAAGCCGCCAGTTCTGACACTCTCCTGGCTGAAGCCAGGGCTAGTAGCATGGACACTTTCCATGTGAGATATTTCAAATCCACCTTTTTTAGTGGTTCAAACCAATGGGATTTGAGGAAATCTAAAACTACGTTTAGATCCCACGGTGCCACCGGAGGCACTACAGGGGGCTGTATACGCAGTACACCCTTAACAAAAGTCTGGACTTCAGGAACTGAGGCCAATTCTTTTTGGAAGAATATTGACAGGGCCGAAATTTGAACCTTAATAGATCCCAACTTCAGACCCATAGACAATCCTGATTGCAGGAAATGCAGGAATCGACCCAGTTGAAATTCCTCCGTCGGAGCACTCCGATCCTCGCACCACGCAACATATTTTCGCCAAATGCGGTGATAATGTTTCGCGGTTACTTCCTTCCTTGCTTTAATCAAAGTAGGAATGACTTCTTCCGGAATGCCTTTTCCCTTTAGGATCCGGCGTTCAACCGCCATGCCGTCAAACGCAGCCGCGGTAAGTCTTGAAACAGACAGGGACCTTGCTGAAGCAGGTCCCTTCTCAGAGGTAGAGGCCACGGATCGTCCGTGATCATCTCTTGAAGTTCCGGGTACCAAGTCCTTCTTGGCCAATCCGGAGCCACTAGTATCGTTCTTACTCCTCTTTTCCGTATAATTCTCAATACCTTTGGTATGAGAGGCAGAGGAGGAAACAATACACCGACTGGTACACCCAAGGCGTTACAAGCGCGTCCACAGCTATTGCCTGCGAGTCTCTTGACCTGGCGCAATACCTGTCCAGTTTTTTGTTGAGGCGAGACGCCATCATGTCCACCATTGGTCTTTCCCAACGGGTTACAAGCATGTGGAAAACTTCTGGATGAAGTCCCCACTCTCCCGGGTGAAGGTCGTGTCTGCTGAGGAAATCTGCTTCCCAGTTGTCCACTCCCGGGATGAACACTGCTGACAGTGCCATCACATGATTCTCCGCCCAGCGAAAAATCCTCGCAGCTTCTGCCATTGCACTCCTGCTTCTTGTACCGCCCTGTCTGTTTACATTGGCGACTGCCGTGATGTTGTCCGACTGGATCAACACCGGTTTTCCTTGAAGCAGAGGTTCTGCCTGACTTAGAGCATTGTAGATGCTCTTAGTTCCAGAATGTTTATGTGAAGAGACATCTCCAGGCTCGACCACACGCCCTGGAAGTTCCTTCCTTGTGTGACTGCTCCCCAGCCTCTCAGGCTGGCGTCCGTGGTCACCAGGATCCAATCCTGTATGCCGAATCTGCGGCCCTCCAATAGATGAGCGCTCTGCAACCACCACAGAAGAGATACCCTTGTCCTTGGAGACAGGGTTATCCGCCGGTGCATCTGAAGATGCGACCCTGACCATTTGTCGAGCAGATCCCTCTGGAAAATTCTTGCGTGGAATCTGCCGAATGGAATTGCTTCGTAAGAAGCCACCATTTTTCCCAGGACTCTTGTGCATTGATGTACAGACACCTTTCCTGGCTTTAGGAGGTTCCTGACAAGTTCGGATAACTCCTTGGCTTTTTCCTCCGGGAGAAATACCTTTTTCTGAACCGTGTCCAGAATCATCCCTAGGAACAGCAGACGTGTTGTCGGAATTAACTGGGATTTTGGAATATTCAAAATCCACCCGTGCTGTTTTAGCACTTCTTGAGACAGTGCTACTCCCATCTCTAGCTGTTCTCTTGACCTTGCCCTTATTAGGAGATCGTCCAAGTATGGGATAATTAACACGCCTTTTCTTCGAAGAAGAATCATCATCTCGGCCATTACTTTGGTAAAGACCCGAGGTGCCGTGGACAATCCAAACGGCAGCGTCTGAAACTGATAGTGACAGTTTTGTACGACGAACCTGAGGTACCCCTGGTGTGAGGGGTAAATTGGGACGTGGAGATACGCATCCTTGATGTCCAAGGATACCATAAAGTCCCCTTCTTCCAGGTTCGCTATCACCGCTCTGAGTGACTCCATCTTGAACTTGAACTTTTTTATGTACAGGTTCAGGGATTTCAGATTTAGAATAGGTCTTACCGAGCCATCCGGCTTCGGTACCACAAATAGAGTGGAATAATACCCCTTTCCCTGTTGTAAAAGGGGTACTTTGACTATCACCTGCTGAGAGTACAGCTTGTGAATGGCTTCCAAGACCGTCACCCTGTCGGAGGGGGACGTTGGTAAAGCAGACTTCAGGAAACAGCGAGGAGGAGACGTCTCTAGTTCTAACCTGTACCCCTGAGATATTATCTGCAGGATCCAGGGATCTACCTGCGAGTGAGCCCACTGCGCGCTGAAATTCTTGAGACGACCCCCCACCGCCCCCGAGTCCGCTTGAGAAGCCCCAGCGTCATGCTGAGGCTTTTGTAGAAGCGGGGGAGGGCTTCTGTTCCTGGGAAGGAGCTGCCTGTTGCTGTCTCTTCCCCTTTCCTCTGCCTCGTGGCAGATATGAATATCCCTTTGCTCTCTTGTTTTTAAAGGAACGAAAGGGCTGCGGTTGAAAAGTCGGTGTCTTTTTCTGTTGGGGAGTGACTTGAGGTAAAAAGGTGGATTTCCCGGCTGTAGCCGTGGCCACCAAATCCGATAGACCGACTCCAAATAACTCCTCCCCTTTATACGGCAAAACTTCCATATGCCGTTTTGAGTCCGCATCGCCTGACCACTGTCGCGTCCATAAACTTCTTCTGGCCGAAATGGACATAGCACTTACCCGTGATGCCAGCGTGCAGATATCCCTCTGTGCATCACGCATATAAAGAAATGCATCCTTTATTTGCTCCAAAGACAGTAAAACATTGTCCCTATCCAGGGTATCAATATTTTCAATCAAGGACTCTGACCAAGCTACTCCAGCACTGCACATCCAGGCTGTCGCTATAGCTGGTCGTAGTATAACACCTGTATGTGTGTATATACTTTTTTGGATATTTTCCATCCTCCTATCTGCTGGATCTTTAAGTGCGGCCGTCTCAGGAGAGGGTAACGCCACTTGTTTTGATAAGCGTGTGAGCGCCTTGTCCACCCTAGGAGGTGTTTCCCAGCGCGCCCTAACCTCTGGCGGGAAAGGGTATAAAGCCAATAACTTCTTTGAAATTAGCATTTTTTTATCGGGGGCAACCCACGCTTCATCACACACCTCATTTAATTCTTCTGATTCAGGAAAAACTATAGGTAGTTTTTTCACACCCCACATAATACCCTGTTTAGTGGTACCTGTAGTATCAGCTATATGTAACGCCTCCTTCATTGCCAAAATCATATAACGTGTGGCCCTACTGGAAAATACGGTTGATTCGTCACCGTCACCACTGGAATCAGTGCCTGTGTCTGGGTCTGTGTCGACCGACTGAGGCAAAAGGCGTTTTACAGCCCCTGACGGTGTTTGAGGCGCCTGGACAGGCACTAATTGATTGTCCGGCCGTCTCATGTCGTCAAACGACTGCTTTAGCGTCTTGACACTAGCCCGTAATTCCATAAATAAAGGCATCCATTCTGGTGTCGACCCCCTAGGAGGTGACATCCCCATATTTGGCAATTGCTCCGCCTCCACACCAATATCGTCCTCATACATGTCGACACACACGTACCGACACACAGCAGACACACAGGGAATGCTCTAAACGAAGACAGGACCCCACTAGCCCTTTGGGGAGACAGAGGGAGAGTCTGCCAGCACACACCAAAAGCGCTATATATGACAGGGATAGCCTTATAATAAGTGCTCCCTATATAGCTGCTTTAAATATATATATATAATGCCACAATTTTGCCCCCCCTCTCTTGTTTTACCCTGTTTCTGTAGTGCAGTGCAGGGGAGAGACTGGGAGCCTTCCTGACCAGCGGAGCTGTGAGAGGAAAATGGCGCCGTGTGCTGAGGAGATAGGCCCCGCCCCTTTTTCGGCGGGCTCGTCTCCCGCTCTTCAATGGATTCAGGCAGGGGTTAAATATCTCCATATAGCCCCCGGAGGCTATATGTGAGGTATTTTATGCCTAAAAAAGGTTTCTCATTGCTGCCCAGGGCGCCCCCCCCCCAGCGCCCTGCACCCTCAGTGACTGCCGTGTGAAGTGTGCTGAGAGCAATGGCGCACAGCTGCAGTGCTGTGCGCTACCTTAAGAAGACTAAGGAGTCTTCTGCCGCCGATTCTGGACCATCTTCTGTCTTCAGCATCTGCAAGGGGGCCGGCGGCGCGGCTCCGGTGACCCATCCAGGCTGTACCTGTGATCGTCCCTCTGGAGCTTGATGTCCAGTAGCCAAGAAGCCAATCCATCCTGCACGCAGGTGAGTTGACTCCTTCTCCCCTAAGTCCCTCGCTGCAGTGATCCTGTTGCCAGCAGGACTCGCTGTAAAATAAAAAACCTAGCTAAACTTTTTCTAAGCAACTCTTTAGGAGAGCCACCTAGATTGCACCCTTCTCGGCCGGGCACAAAAACCTAACTGAGGCTTGGAGGAGGGTCATGGGGGGAGGAGCCAGTACACACCACATGGTTAAAAGCTTTACTTTTTGTGCCCTGTCTCCTGCGGAGCCGCTATTCCCCATGGTCCTTTCAGGAACCCCAGCATCCACTAGGACGATAGAGAAATGCCCATTGGGTTCAACCTGTATTCTGTGATCAGCTGATCATATTATAATGTACCTGCTGATGTAATGTCTTAGTACCAATTGACAACAATGATTCTTACCACTCTCAGTTTAATGTCACTGTGTTAAATGCTATAACCCTGGATTCCCTTTGCAGTTAGAAATTTGTCTAATCAGTTTTTAAATACATTTACAGAGTCTGCCATTACTACCTGCTCCGGCAGGGAGTTCCAAATTTTTAATGCTCTTACCGTGAATAACCCTTCCCTACGTTGTATATGGAATTTCCTCTCCTCTAGCCTCAGCGAGTGCCCACGTGTCCCATACAGGGTTATTTTAATAAATAAATCCGCTGCTAGCTCCTTGTGCTGACCCTTTACATATTTGAAGATATTAATAATGTCTCCTCTTAGTCGCCGCTTTTCTAGTGTATACATATATAACTTAGCAAGCCTTTCCTTGTACTCCAGTGTCTCTAACCCTTTAACCAATTTAGTAGCCCGCTTTGAACCCTTTCTAGTTCTCCTATATCTGTTTTATAATATGGTGCCCAGAACTGAACACAATATTCCAGGTACAGACGTACCAATGATTTGTACAGTGGCAGGATTACATCCTCGTCCCTTGTCTCAATGCCCCGTTTTATGCATGCGAGCACCTTGCCTTTTTGCAGCATTTTGACATTGTGTACTGTAAGCCTATTATCCATGAGCACCCCCAAATCTTTTTCCACCACAGTTACCCCTATAATTTCCCCATTTAGAGTGTACGATGTTTGTGTGTTTTTGTCCCAAAATGCATAACTTTGCATTTTTTTATATTGAACCTCATTCCCCATTTAGACGCCCAGGCTTCAAGTATAAATAAGTCATTTTGTAGAGACTCCACGTCGCTATCTGAATTACCTTACACAGCTTAGTATCATCCACAAAGATTGACACTGTGCTTTCCAGGCCTATTCCTAGATCGTTGATAAATATATTGAATAGTAGCGGGCCAAGTACGGACCCTTGTGGTATTCCGCTGACTACTGGTGCCCAGCTGGAGAACATCCCCTTGACCACTACTCATTGTACTCTGTAATCCAGCCAATTACCTAACCATGTACAAATAGTATATCCTAGACCAAGTACCCTTAATTTGATGATCAGTCTCCTGTGAGGCAAAATCTAAATACACCACATCCACTGCTTTTCCCTGATCGAGATTCTCGCTCACTTCCTCGTAGAAGCTAATTAAGTTAGTTTGACATGATCTGTCCCTTGCAAACATTTGCTGACTTTTGCTATTAATCTTATTAACCTCCACTATGCGCCAATCCTTAGGTACCTTGCCTGATCTAATTGAACTGGGGAAAATCAAGTATAGGGGTTTTGCTAGCTATGACCTAAGCTCTGTAATAACCCTTGGATGAAAACCATCTGGGCCTGGTGATTTATTAATCTTTATTTTGCTTAGTCTTTCCAGGACAACAAGTATTCAGCCAAGAGTCATTATCTTCACTATCTTTATGCACTACTTTCTCCGACTGATCCTCCCTGGTGAATACCGAGGAAAAAAATTGTTCAGTATTTCCACTTTATTTTATCATCATTTATCAAAGCTCCCAATTCATCTTTTAAAGGGCCTACGTTCTCCTTTAACATTTTACTGTTTATGTTTTTATAATACTTTTTTAGGATTGCTTTTACTCTATAGCGATTTGCTTTTCATTTACAATTTTTGCTGCGATTATTTTTTGCATTTTTTGTTGCATTCCTTGTAATGCTGGAATGACTCCTCCCCTCCATTAGATTTAAATGTTTTTAAAGCACGCCTCTTTTAACCATTGCTTCTTTGACATCCTTATTAAGCCACATTGGTTTGTATTTAGTACTCCTGCGTTTACTGCTCATGGGAATGAATTTGTGAATATGCTCATGGGAATGAATTTGTGAATATGTTATCAAGCAACCCTTTTAAAGCATCCCACATTACCGTTGTGTCTTTACCATGAAAAAAAACTTCCCAATCAATCTCGTTTAGTGCCTGTCTCAGCATATTGAAATTAGCTTTTCTAAGGTTATATGTTTTAGTTGTTCCCTAATAGCTGTTTCTTGAAACTGATGTCGAATGTGATCATATAGTGATCACTGTTTCCCAAGGTCTCCCCAACTTTAGTGTTTGATATAATGTCCACATTATTGGTAATAACTAGGTCCAGAATAGTTTTACCTCTAGTTGGGTCCTCGACTAATTAAGTTAAGTATTGATCCTTTAATGTATTTAAGAACCTGCTGCTCCTAGTTTTTACACATGAATCGTTACTACAATTTATATCAGGATAAAATCCCCTAACACTAGGATGTCCCCCATTCTCGCAGCTTTTTCAATTTGGTGTAAGAGTTGTTCCTCGTCATGTACACTAATATCTGGTTACTTGTAGCACGTGCCAATGACTAGTTTCTTTGCCTCTGTGCCCCCACTTGTGATCTCAGCCCATAGCGACTCCATGTTATTTCCAGCCTCCCTGAAAATACCCTCTATTAAGTTTGGTTTTAGAGATGGTGTAACAAAGAGACATACCCCTCCTCCCCTTTTGGTAGCCCTGTCCCTCCTGAAAAGAGAATATCCCTCCAAATTCACAACCCAGTCGTGAGAGTCATCCCACCATGTTTCCGTAATATCTATAATATCATACTGAGACTTTGATACAAGCCATTCCAATTCCCCCATTTTACCCGATAGGCTTCTTGCGTTCACAAGCATACATCTTAGCTTAGCCTCTCCATTACCCGTTTGTTTTAGTGGTATCTTATCTATATTTACAAGAGCCTTTCGAGACTTACCCTTACTGACTGTTATTCTACTTCCTCCCTTTCCACCCCCATCGTGCTTAATACAGCCTTCCTCACTACTATCTCTATCTGACCTATTAAGACTTTCAACCCCCCCCCCCTGATGTTAGTATCCTCCCTTATGATATGCACATTATTTTCTATATACCGTATTGCTGAGCCATATTCATTATTAGGTAATAAATTGGGAATATCTTGGCAATACCTGTGTCAGTATTTCCGATGTCAATACCAATGCAAATACCCTTGCCATCTGATCTTACGCTCCCCTCTTCTCCACCCCCAAATTGTTCACTACCCCCATCCTTACTGCTCTCCCTGATTAACCCACTGCTTCTAACTAAACCCTCCCCCCAGGCTCCTAGTTTAAAAGCTCCTCCAACCTTCTAACCATCCAGCACCGCAGACCCCTCCTCATTCAGTTGCAATCCATCGCGACAAAGATGGCGCCTGTCTGACAAGTCCGCCTAGTGTTCCAGGAACACAAACCCTTCCTCCTACACCAGTCTCTAAGCCACACAATTATCTCCCTAATCTCCCTCTGCCTCCCTGGACTAGCGCATGGCACTGGTAATATTTAGGAGAATATTACCCTAGATGTCCTTGCCTTAAGTGTCTTGCCTAAGTCCCCATGGTCTTTCTTAAGGACATCCCACCTACCACTAACTTTGTCATTGGTGCCAACTTGCACCAAGACCGCCAGGTCTTTACCAACCCCTCCCAACAATCTACCCTCTCCGCGATGTGCCGTACCTGAGCACCTGGAAGACAACATACTGTACGGCGATCACGGTCCCGGTAGTAGATTGCCCTGTCTTCCTGATAATAGAATCCCCTATAACCACAATCTGACTAGGTACCTCACCATCTGCATCGGTGGGAATGCTCCTCTGGTTGCTAGAGGGAACGGTCTCCTCCGGTTCCGTCATATCCTCACTGCTATCCTCAGAATCTCTGTCCAATCAGGCGAATTTATTGGGGTTTGGCAGATTGGAGATGTCCTGTCTTCCCCTCCCCCTCTTCTTCTTCCTTCTAACTGTGACCCAGCTGTCTACCTGATCTTCCTCATCTACCAGTGATCCCCCCTGCAACTCCCCCACGGTTCTACCTAAACTTTGCTCAAGATTGTGAATGCTCCTTAGTTGTGGAAAGGTCTAGATCAGTTACCTGGGCTTCCAAGGCGGCCGTACGCTCACATCTTGCACAGATGTACCCGCACTCGGACTGTTGTGTCAGGTGCTCATACGTCATGCACGACATGCATTGAGTGAGATTACTAATCTTGGCCACACCCATTTTTTAATTAGTGCTAACTCCCTGTTACCTTCAGAAAATCAAAAAGAGGAGGACAATCAATATATAAGGAATATATTAGGAACAATAACTAAAATAAAGGAATAAGGGACAATAAATAAAAATATAAATAAATGTATAGGATAAGGATAAATTTAGTACAAAGATGGGCACTCAACAATAAAATGCAGTAATGGACAAAGGAAGACAATCGGTTATACAACACAGTGGGAAAAGTTAATAGGGAAAGTTAATACTTATCTGCTCCACTGATCTGCACAGAAGTTGTTCTCCCCGGCTGCAGGCTCCCTTCCCCACCGGCTGCTGGCTCCCTCCGGCCACTGCTTCCTCCTGGCTGCTGGCTCTTCCTGGCTGCTGGCTTCCCCCTTGTTGCCGGCTTCTGGCTCCCCCGGCTTGTGGCTCTAGCACCTTGCTGCTCCGTCCTTGTGTGCGCCCTCGTGTGTGCGCACCCAATGTCACTTCCGGTTCCAGTCACTCGATGCTTTATCTCAGTAATAGGGTTCTCCTACATACTTGAAATGTATCTGTAGTTGATTATGTGCTCATATTGCTTACTGTACTAATGTATAACCTGTGACTGCTGAATTTACTATAATTCTGTCAGTTTTTTCTGTCTATTCCGATCTTCAATGCTGGTACAAAGCAGGGTAGGTTCGGATTTTATGTCACTTTAACAAAATTTAAAGTGATTACCGTCTCAAATTGTGTAGTACACTGTGCAAGTGTCTGATTATTTATCATGTCTAAGAGCAGCAAGGGTGAGGAAAATACACTCACAGCAGCACCAATACTCATCATGTTTGTCAAAGCTGGGTTAACCTCTCAGGATCTGGTTCAGAAAAATTGTTTTAGCTCTCACCAAAGTCTTTTGAAAAATCCAAGGAGGACACAGGTGCAAGTTGAACCCCTATGGGCTACCTTTGTACAGACATTATCCAGTATAGCTGACTGGATAATTCCAACTTCTTTACCAGGGATAGGTTACACTATTAATTCTTACATGCAGCATTCCCCCTGGGGTTTATCATATAAACCCCAGGAAGCAGCAGCCTCTCAACAAAAACAGACCGAAAGGACAGTGGTGAGTAAATCGCATAGATATGAAACAACATCTTCACAGTCTACACATGCTTCAGATGAGGATTCATTGGAGAATGAAGACTCATTACACTCTGGTTCTGCATATGAAGATGAGGAAGGAGGTCTCAGCTCAGTGGACATATCTGAGTTAATTAATGCGATGAAAGCCATTATATCCTTAGAATAATCAGCAGAGCCTGTGTTAAAATACAAGTCACCTGTGTTTAAATGTCCCAAAACAGTCAGGACTGAGTTTCCTGGGTCAGAACAGCTGAAGGAAATTATGGAAGAGGCTTAGGCTACTCCCATTAAGAAATTTAGAATTCCAAGGAAATGGAATTCCAATTATCCTCTTCTGGCTGAGGACAGTTTAAACAGGGAGATGGTCCCAAAGTAGATACGCATGTCATTCGATTAGTGGGAATATCGACATTACCTCTGCCTTCAACATCATTAAATGTCATGGATAGGAGAGTTGATGGATTTAAAACAAAACATTTTTTTCCCTGTCTGGGGCAATCGTAAGACCAGTTATGGCTTCAGCCTGGCTGGCAAAAGCAGTGGCTGCCTGGACTGATACATTGGAAGGGGATCTTTCAATTGCATCTAGAGAGCAAAACTCTCATGTAGCACATGTCAATCAGGCTGCAATGTTTTTGGAAGAAGCAGCCTTGAATATGGGTACTATTGCCTCTCAGGCATCAGCTTCAGCAGTAGCCGCTCACAGAGCAGTTTGGCTACGTACATGGAAAGCTGATTCAGAATCCAAAAAGGTTTTGGAGTCTTTACCTTTTACTGGAGATAATCTTTTTGGTAAAGAATTAATCAGTATCTTGGAGTCAGAAGCAGACTCCAAAAAAGTGAGGTTTTCTTCCACATACAAATTCAAGCCTAAAATTCCAGCTTTTCAGCCCTTTCCGTCTCAAGGGAAAACAAAAGGAAAAGGAGATGGAAACAGTCCCAATACAACAAGTCTGATGTTAGAGCCGAATTATAATAATAATAATAAATGAGTGTTCTCCATTGTGATGATATTCAGCATAGAGAATTTATTATCAAAGAGGGAACCGCTCCCAATATTATGTGCAGAGGAGCCTGGACCAAGATAGAATTCATCAATGAGCCTGTGTCTTTAGAACACTGACTTTACATTATTTATACCATAACATTATACAGTTATTCATATCTTTTCTCTGACGTCCTAGTGGATGCTGGGAACTCCGTAAGGACCATGGGGATAGCAGGCTCCGAAGGAGGCTTGGCACTCTAGAAAGATCTTAGACTACCTGGTGTGCACTGGCTCCTCCCACTATGACCCTCCTCCAAGCCTCAGTTAAATTTCGTGCCCGGCCGAGGTTGGATGCACACTAGGGGCTCTCCTGAGCTCTTAGAAAGAAATAGACTTAGGTTTTTTATTTTCAGTGAGACCTGCTGGCAACAGGCTCACTGCAGCGAGGGACTAAGGGGAGAAGAAGCGAACTCACCTGCTTGCAGCCGGATTGGGCTTCTTAGGCTACTGGACACCATTAGCTCCAGAGGGATCGACCGCAGGCCCAGTCCTTGGTGTTCGGTCCCGAAGCCGCGCCACCGTCCCCCTTACAGAGCCAGAAGCGAGAAGATGGTCCGGAAAATCGGCGGCATGAAGACTCCGTCTTCACCAAGGTAGCGCACAGCACTGCAGCTGTGCGCCATTGCTCCTCTCACACACTTCACACTGCGGTCACTGAGGGTGCAGGGTGCTGGGAGGGGCACCCTGAGGCAGCAATAAAAACACCTTGGCTGGCTAAAATACCTCAATATATAGCCCCAGGGGCTATATATGAGGTAAATACCCCTGCCAGAATTCCATAAAAAGCGGGAGAATAGGCCGCGAAAAAGGGGCGGAGCCTATCTCCTCAGCACACTGGCGCCATTTTTCCCTCACAGCTCCGCTGGAAGGAAGCTCCCTGGCTCTTCCCTGCAGTCTACAAGAAAAGGGTTAATAAAGAGAGGGGGGGCACTAAATTTAGGCGCAGTATATATTATATATAAAAACAGCAGCTATAGGGGACATAACTCAGTTAGTCCCTGCATTATATAGCGCTCTGGTGTGTGCTGGCATACTCTCACTCTGTCCCCCCAAAGGGCTTTTGTGGGTCCTGTCCTCGTTTAGAGCATTCCCTGTGTGTCTGCGGTGTGTCGGTACGGCTGTGTCGACATGTTGAATGAGGAGGCTTATATGGTGACGGAACAGAGACCGATATATGTGATGTCGCCCCCTGTGGGGCCGACACCAGAGTGGATGGATAGGTGAAAGGTATTAACCGACAGTGTCAACTCCTTACATAAAAGGGTGGATGACGTAACAGCTGTGGGACAGCCGGCTTCGCAGCCCGCGCCTGCCCAGGCGTCTCAAAGGCCATCAGGGGCTCAATAACGCCCGCTTTCTCAGATGGCAGACACAGATGTCGACACGGACTCTGACTCCAGTGTTGACAAGGGGGAGACATATACACAATCCACTAGGAACATCCGTGACTTGATCCCGGCAATAAAAAATGTGTTATATATTTCTGACATTAACCCAAGCACCTCTAAAAATGGGTTTTAGGTTTGGGGAGAAAAAACAGGCAGTGTTTTGTTCCCCCATCAGATGAATAAATGAAGTGTGTGAAAAGCGTGGGTTCCCCCGTTAAGAAACTGGTAATTTATAAAAAGTTACTGATGGCGTACCCTTTCCCGCCAGGAGGATAAGTTACGCTGGGAGATATCCCCTAGGGTGGATAAGGCGCTCACACGGTTGTCAAAAAAGGTGACACTGCCGTCTTAGGATACGGCCACTTTAATAGGTACCTGTTGATAAAAAGCAGGAGGCTATCCTGAAGTCTGTATTTACACACTCAGGTACTAGACTGAGACCTGCAGATAGTGCTGCTGTAGCGTGGTCTGTAACCCTGTCAAACAGGGATACTAGTTGGCAAACATAAAAACATATTAAAGACGTCGTCTTATATACGAGGGATGCACAGAGGGATATTTTGCCGGCTGGCATCCAAAATAAATGTAATGTCCATTCTGTCAGGAGGGTATTAGAGACCTGTCACTGGACAGGTGATGCTGACTTAAAAAGCGCATAGAGAGCCTTATAAGGGTGAGGAATTATTTGGGGATGGTCTCTGGGACCTCGTATCCACAGCAACTGCTGGGAAGAAATAATTTTACCTCAGGTTTCCTCACAGACAAAGGTACAGTCCTTTCAGCTTCAGAAAAGCAAGCGGGTCAAATGGCGCTTCCTTTCTGTACAGAGACAAGGGTAGAGGGAAAAAGCTGCACCAGTCAGCCTGTTCCCAGAATCAAGATTCTTCCCCCGCCTCCTGTGAGTCCACACCATGACGCGGGTGCTCCACAGGTGTAGCCAGGTATGGTGGGGGGCCGTCTCAAAAATTTTCAGCAATTAGTGGGCTCGCTCACAGGTGGATCCCTGTTTCTTTCAAGTAGTATTTCAGGGGTACAAGCTGGAATTCGAGATGTCTCCCCCCAGCCGTTTCCTAAAATATGCCTTGCTGACAACTCCCTCAGGCAGGGAGGCTGTGCTAGAGGCAATTAATAAGCGGTATTCCCAGCAGGTAATACTCAAGGTGCCCCTACTTCAACAAGGACGGGGTTACTATTCCACGCGGGTTGGGGTACCGAAACCGCATGGTTCGGTGTGACCCATTTTATATTTAAAATCCTTGAACACATACATAAAAAATTCAAGTTCAAGATGGAATCGCTCAGGGCGGTTATTGCAAGCCTGGACGAGGGGGATTACATGGTATCCCGGGACAACAAGGATGCTTACCTGCATGTCCCCATTTACCATCCTTGCCAGGAGTACCTCAGATTTGTGGTACAGGATTACCATTACCAAGTCCAGACACTGCCGTTTGGACTGTACATGGCACCGAGGGTGTTTTATCAAGGTAATGGCCGAAATGATGATACTCCTTCGAAAAAGGGAGTTGTAATTATCCCGTACTTGGACAATCTCTTTATAAGGGCGAGGTCCAAGGAGCAGATGGTAGTCGGGGTAGCACTATTTGGGAAAGTGCTACAACAGCACGGTTGGATTCTAAACAGTCCAAAGTCACAGCTGGTTCCTATGACATGTCTACTGTTCCTGGGGATGGTTCTGGACATAAACCAGAAATAGTGTTTCTCCCGGAGGAGAAAGCCAAGGAGTTGTCATCTCTAGTCAGAGACCTCCTGAAGCCAAAATAGGTAGCGGTGCATTATTGCACGCGAGTACTGGGAAAAATGGTAGCTTCCTACGAAACAATCCCATTAGGCAGGTTCCATACAAGAACTTTTCAGAGGGACCTGTTGGACAAGTGGTCCGGATCGCATCTTCCGATGCATAGGCTGATAACCCTGTCTCCAAGGACCAGGGTATATCTACTGTGGTGGCTGCAGAGTGCCCATCTTCAAGAGGGCCGCAGGTTCGGCATACAGGACTAGGTCCTAGTGACCATGGATGCCAGCCTTTGAGGCTGGGGGGCAGTCACACAGGGAAGAAACTTCCAGGGACTTTGGTCAAGTCAGGTTATTTCCCTACACATAAATATTCTGGACCTGAGGGCCATTTACAATGCCCTGAGGCCGGCAAGGCCTCTGCTTCAAAACCAGCCGGTACTGATCCAATCAGACAACATCACGGCAGTCGCCCATGTAAACCAACAGGGCGGCACAAGAAGCAGGATGGCGATGGCAGAAGCCACAAGGATTCTCCGATAGGCGGAAAATCATGTGTTAGCACTGTCAGCAGTGTTCATTCCCGGAGTGGACAACTGGGAAGCAGATCTTCTTAACAGACACGACCTCCACCCGGGAGAGTGGGGACTTCCTCCAGAAGTCTTCCAAAGGATTGTACACCATTGGGAAAGGCCACAGGTGGACATGATGGCGTTCCGCCTCAACAAAAAGCTATAAAAGATATTGCGCCAGGTCAAGGGACCTTCAGGCGATAGCTGTGGACGCTCTGGTAACACCGTGGGTGTACCAGTCGGTTTATGTGTTCTCCCCTCTGCCTCTCATACCAAAGGTACTGAGAATAATAAGAAGGCGAGGAGTAGGAACGATACTCGTGGATGGCCAAGAAGAGCTTGGTACCCAGAAATTCAAGAATTTATATCAGAGGACCCATGGCCTCTGCCACTCAGACAGGACCTGCGGCAGCACGGGCCCTGTCTGTTCCAAGACTTACCGTAGCTGCGTTTGACGGCATGGCGGTTGAACGCCGGATCCTGAAGGAAAAGGGCATTCCGGAGGAAGTAATTCCTACGCTTACTAAAGCCAGGAAAGAGGTTACAGCAAATCATTATCACCGCATATGGCGAAAATATGTTGCATGGTGTGAGGCCGAAAGGGCCCCAACAGAGGAATTTCAACTAGGTCGATTTCTGCATTTCCTGCAAGCAGGAGTGACTATGGGTCTTAAATTGGGTTCCATTAAGGTACAGATCTCGGCTCTGTCGATTTTCTTTCAAAAAGAACTAGCTTCAGTACCTGAAGTTCAGACATTTATAAAAGGAGTGCTGCATAGTCAGCCCCCGTTTGTGCCTCCTGTGGCACCTTGGGATCTCAACGTGGTGTTGAGTTTCTTAAAGTCACATTGGTTTGAGCCACTAAAAACCGTGGATCTGAAATATCTCACGTGGAAGGTGGTCATGTTATTGGCCTTGGCTTTGGCTAGGCAAGTATCAGAATTGGCGGCTTTATCATGTAAAAGCCCTTATCTGATTTTCCATATGGATAGGGCAGAATTGAGGACTCGTCCCCAGTTCTCCCTAAGGTGGTGTCAGCGTTTCACCTGAACCAGCCTATTGTGGTGCCTACGGCTACTAGGGACTTGGAGGACTCCAAGTTGTTAGACGTGGTCAGGGCCCTGAAAATATATGTTTCCGGAACGGCTGGAGTCAGAAAATCTGACTCGCTGTTTATCCTATATGCACCCAACAAGCTCGGTGCTCCTGCTTCTACGCAGATTATTGCTCGTTGGATTTGTAGTGCAATTCAGCTTGCACATTCTGTGGTAGGCCTGCCACAGCCAAAATCTGTCAATGCCCATTCCACAAGGAAGGTGGGCTCATCTTGGGCGGCTGCCCGAGGGGTCTCGGCTTTACGACTTGCCGAGCTGCTACTTGGTCAGGGGCAAACACGGTTGCAAAATTATATAAATTTGATACCCTGGCTGAGGAGGACCTGGAGTTCTCTCATTCGGTGTTGCAGAGTCATCCGCACTCTCCCGCCCGTTTGGGAGCTTTGGTATAATCCCCATGGTCCTTACGGAGTTCCCAGCATCCACTAGGACGTCAGAGAAAATAAGAATTTACTCACCGGTAATTCTATTTCTCGTAGTCCGTAGTGGATGCTGGGCGCCCATCCCAAGTGCGGTTTATCTGCAATACTTGTACATAGTTATTGTTAACTAAATCGGGTTATTGTTGAGCCATCTGTTGAGAGGCTCAGTTGTTTCATACTGTTAACTGGGTTTCATATCACGAGTTATACGGTGTGATTGGTGTGGCTGGTATGAGTCTTACCCGGGATTCAAAATCCTTCCTTATTGTGTACGCTCGTCCGGGCACGGTGTCCTAACTGAGGCTTGGAGGAGGGTCATAGTGGGAGGAGCCAGTGCACACCAGGTAGTCTAAGATCTTTCTAGAGTGCCCAGCCTCCTTCGGAGCCCGCTATCCCCATGGTCCTTACGGAGTTCCCAGCATCCACTACGGACTACGAGAAATAGAATTACCGGTGAGTAAATTCTTATTTTTTTTTTATATATATATATATATATATATATATATATATATATATATTTTTTTTTTTTTTCAAATATATTTATTGGATTTTTTCCTGAGAAGACACTGGGACAGTTATCACAAAATGTACATAGGTAAACAATATAGCATCTTGTGAAAGAGGCAAAAGAGGAGTTATGAAATATGAATACATCAAAGTAGCATACCATAAAGCGCTGCTTCTCATACATTATATTCGTGTATCCCAGTAGGTATATTGATCCCCGTGTAACAAAAGTACATTATCTAATAAAATCCATATTTGTCTCATATCACTGATTATTTTCTAATAGAAACATACAAGAACAGTAACCATACAAATACAAAAGTAAGTAACAAGAATATGAAGAAAAGGAAGAAAAGAGGGGGGGGGGGGTGATTAAGTGCATACAATAATCATCTGATCCGGTGGTGCATAAACAATATAGTCTACCTAGTAGAGGTGAAATAATACTTAGCACCATAAGTAGAACAACTCAGGTTAACTATATAAAGAAGAATCCTCACATATCCGACCCATTCAGTGTCCAGAGACATTAAGTATCAGACCCTCTATACACCGATACACCCACCAATTTGTTTTGTCAAATAGTTTAAACATCCGTGTTTGGGTAGCTTCATCTAGGGTGTCAATATATGGACCCCATTTTCTGTAAAATGAAATAGCCCCTTTTTCTAGGTCAGGTTAAGCTGTTTATCTATCCATATATCTAGTTTTCAAGAGCAACGTCTTAAGTTCTGCTACAAAAGGAGAAGCCTTTGTAATCCAATATGACAGAATTATTTTCTTCGCAATAGTAACTATATTTACCATTACAGGCCCCATTGTCTTTGACATGCCCTCAGCAACCCATTCAGTATAATTAGCAAAAAGTAAATACAATGGCAATAAAGATAAATTAAGTCCAAAAGTACTATTTATAAAACGTAAGACTTTATTCCAAAATTTCTTTATGACACCACATCCCCAAATTTCATGTATATAATCAGTAGTGGATCCCCTACATTTCAGACAATGAACATCGGAGGGTGGAATTTATAGTAAATAGCTTGAGAGGCATAGGCTCTGTGTACCACTTTAAAATGTTTTTTAAGTGTTTCATGGTCATGTCATAGAGAATAAACCTGTTATGAAAATCATTAATGGAAAGATCCTGCTGCCATGATTTTTCCAAGCTACTCCATATTTTAGGAGATGATTTTTTTAAGGAGATCTTCATATAGGTATTTTGTTTTGTATGGAACAGACTTAAGAAGATCAATAATTATCGATAATGAATCTGGGACAGATTTGGCGACAGAAGGCGGGGACAATGAGTGAACATAATGCCTAATTTGGAAGTATGCAAAAGAAGTGTTGGCTGCAAGTCCATATTTCTCTTTCAATTCTAGGTGGTCCTACATCATACCCCTCGGATCAAAGACATCCGCTGTAGAGCGTATGCCTCTGTGTCTGAGTCTGAGAAGTGTAGTCTCTGTCATACCAAGCAGAAACATCGGGTTTCCCCATAATGCAATATTTTTAGAATAACCTGAGTGTCTGCCAAATCATTTGTTGATCGCCTGCCATACTCTGTAAGTGTCAGAAAATAACGTATTCATCAAACATTGAGGAGGTAGGTGAGTTCTAGGGGTGTGAAGCAAAGCATTTGGGGAGTACGGCGCTAATAATGCGCAGTCCAATTCATACAGGACAAAATTACTCCGCTCATATAACCAGTCTACAATATAGCGGAAGAAAAAGGTTTGGGAATACAACTTAAAATCTCGGAGACCCAGTCCCCCTTGTTTCCGTTTGACACACATTTTGGTTCTCGCCACTCTAGGTTTCCCTCCCCTCCATAAAAATCTACCAATCATAGATTCAAGCTGCCATACATCTGCATTACATAGCATAATTGGCAACAGCTGCATAGAATAGGAGATCTTAGGAAATATGACAGACTTAATCACTGCAACCCTGCCAAATAGTGAGAGGGGCAACAAGTGCCAGGCCTCAAGTCATTTAGAAACAGCCAAAATAAGCGGGGAGAAATTGACTTTATACAAAGAAGACAAGGTCATCGGTATATGCATCCCAAAATATTTAAAATGAGTCGGCACTATCTTAATAGGTCCAAGATCATTTATACTGGATAGGAAGGAAAGATTCCCAGATAGTGGCATTATCTCAGACTTATCTTTATTTATCCTATAGCCAGATAATATTCCAAACCTATCAATTATGTCAAAAACAATTGGCAGCGAGTGAGAGGGGTCAGAGGGAAAAAGCAACATATCATCAGCAGATAAAGCTACACGCAGATCTATATCTCCTATCACTATACCTTGAAATATAGGGGATTGACGCAAAGAAAGGGTCAGAGGTTCCAACGCCAGCACGAAAAGCAGTGGGGACAGTGGGCAACCCCGTCTAGTACCCCGTTTAATGTTGAACGGTTGTGATAGATAACCATTGCATGATATCTGCGTACGAGGGTCAGTATATAATGTGGATATATATCCTATAAACTCAGCAGGGAATCCAAATTTCGACACGGTGTCATAGAGATGATCCCACAGCACCATGTCGAAAGCCTTCTCAGCATCCAAGGACACTATCGCTCTATCACCCTTAACATCAGGTCGGGAGGAGTCGTAAATTTCCGATAATACTCGTCTAATATTTGTTATAGAAGTTCTACCCATTATGAACCCAGTTTGGTCACTGTGTATAATTCCCAGGAGAATCTGCTTCAGGCGAGTGACTAAAATTTTTGTGAGTAATTTATAGTTGGTATTAAGTAGGGAAATGGGCCTATACGACCCCGGATTACTGAGGTCCTGACTTGGTTTTGGCAAAACTTTGATTATGGCAGAGTTAAAGTGTAAAGGCATCTGACCGGAGCTCAATATAACATTAAACAATGTCATGAGTACTGGTGTAATACGTTCATCAAGGAGTTTGTAATATTCAGCCGTGAGGCCATCTGGGCAAGGGGCTTTTCCCAATTTTAAGAGTCTAATTGCCTGATGGACCTCCGCTTCCGTAATCAGAGAGATTAGGTATATCACCGCCAAATCTGGTAACTGGGGAACATCCAATCCCTCCAAAAAGTCATGCACAGTTGCAATAGAGGGTCTGCTCTCTGTGCATGCATAAAGTTTCCCATAAAAGTTTTGCATGACCTCAGCAATCTGTGCACTAGAGGTAGTCTTTTTACCATCAGGCAATCTTAAAGGATGAACGACCCTGGGGGGATTTTGGCCTCTTAACAAGTTGGAGAGTAGCTTACCCATTTTATTACCAAATTTAAAGTGGCTGGCATCTTTTTTGAAAGAATAAACCCGCTCCAACTTAGTAACTATTGCTACAAAATGTGTCTTTGCCCCGAGATACGTTTGTTTCGTGGCAGCTATCTGATGTGTTTGATGGGTATGGTAAGTAAACGTTAATTTCTGCTGCACCTCAATATACTCCTGGGACAGAACCTTCCTCTTAGCTGCTGCATAAGATATTATAGTCCCCCTAAGAACTGCTTTATATGCCTGCCAATAAATTGCTGGGTTGTCCTCTAGCATGTCAGAGTTGTGCATTTTATAAGATTCCCATGCCCCGACCACATTATCCTGAAACTCTGACATAAATGATAAACCAGTGGGATATCTCCATTGTCTATATGGACCAGTGTCAATCCCCGATGGCAATATAGCCCATAATAAAGCATGATCTGATAGACATATCGGTTCCATCTCCACCTGTTTCAGTTTGGGAAATAAAAAAGTAGATGCCATGATATCATCTATCCTGAAGAAGGTATGATATGCTGCGGAAAGACAGGAAAATACCTTTTCAGTCGGATGGAAGGAGCGCCATGCATCTAATAGCTGCATCCGTCTCATGAAGGCAGGAATACCTAACCTCGGGAGGCGTCGGCATCTACTCGGCACAATCTGTCTATCTAATGACGATGAAGAAATAAGATTGAAATCACCACAGACTAAATTAGGCTGATTGCCAAACAATTGTAGTTCTGCTGTAAGTAATTGGAAGAAGTTTACAGAATATACATTAGGAACGTACACAGCACATTGTAGATATCTAGTACCAGCTATTTTTGTATCACAGACACAATATGGACCTTCAGGATCAGCTTTAGTTGTAAACACTTCATATGAGATCTTTCTCTTAATTAATATTGCCACTCCTCTCTTCTTTGATGTGTATGAAGCTGAGCCGAGTATCGTCCAGCCCAGCATATTAAACCGAATAACATCGCGCTCAAGTAAGTGGGTTTCCTGAAGAAACATTAAATACATTTTTTGTTTGTTGAGATATAATAATATTTTTCTAAGTTTTTGTGGAGTATTTGCTCCCCCTATGTTCCATGAACCAATTGTAAGAACTGTCATTGCAACAGAGTAAGAGTGTAATAAGGCAGTAATACATATAAAAACCTTGACAATAAATGTACGCCTATCGTATCCATAAAATAATCACCACCGGATCACCAGGGATCAGTGACAGAGGGTAGGAAAAGGAAGGAAAAAGGTCAGAAAAAATAACATGAAAAGAAAAACAAACAACAAACATAGAACCTGCATGTCTCCTGGCAGGGGGAACAGAGGGCCCATTAATGTCCAATGGAACCCCTGAAACAGCGTACAGAATTCCCGGGATCACCAGCAACATAGCTAGCAATACTCAGCGCAAAAGGCCTTTCATCCGGCCACACACCGCCAAAACATTAGAAAGAACATCAGGCCAAACCCAACCCCAAATATGTATTCAAACTCAGTCTTCCCCCGCATCAGAGGGTACATTATCATGACGTAATTCTTTATCAGCTTGCTGAAGGTATGCATCTGCATCCTGTACAGTGGTAAAGACAACATGTGAATTTCCGTCATACAAGCGTAGACGTGCAGGATAAAGCAACGCAAACTTCCGTCCTTTTGCCACTAATTGGGAACACTACGATGAGAATTCCTTTCTAGCCCTTCTCAGCTCAGCCGAATATTCCTGGAAAAGCATTATCTTTTGGCCTTGCCACATAAGGCCACGATGACGTCGAGAGGCCGACCAAATGGCATCTTTATGTAGATAGTTAAGTGTCTTAAATATGACCACTCGGGGTCTAGAATCAGGTTTTCGCTCGGGACCAATCCTGTGCGCGCGTTCTATCACCATATCAGTACAGTATTCAGCAATATTCAGAAGTGAAGGTAAGCAATCTGGTGGACCATTATGCAATAGGTAGCATATATCCTTGTGTATCTATGCCTATTTCCCTATAGATTGTAAGCTTGCGAGCAGGGCCTTCCTACCTCTATGTCTGTCTGTTTTTACCCAGTTTTGTTCTATTACTGTTGTTCTAATTGTAAAGCGCAATGGAATATGCTGCGCTATATAAGAAACTGTTAATAAATAAATAAATAATGTTTCTGATTTGCACGTCTTTTATGATAAACAAGCTAAAGCACAACAGCAGATTTGGATGAAGATCGACGATCTTGAGAATCGATCACAGCATAATAATCTGAGAGTCTGAGGCTGGGAGGCATACCAGAATCTCTTAAAGGCGCAGAGTTGATAAATTTCTTCAAAGTTACCTTACCTTCACTTCTGAATATTGCTGAATCCTGTACTGATATGGTGATAGAACGCGCGCACAGGATTGGTCCAGAGCGAAAACCTGATTCTAGACCCCGAGTGGTCATATTTAAGACACTTAACTATCTACATAAAGATGCCATTTGGTCGGCCCCTCGACCTCATCGTGGCCTTATGTGGCAAGGCCAAAAGATAATGCTTTTCCAGGAATATTGCTGACTAGGACAAGAAAGGAATTCTCATCGTTGTGTTCCCAATTAGTGGCAAAAGGACGGAAGTTTGCGTTGCTTTATCCTGCACGTCTACGCTTGTATGACGGAAATTCACATGTTGACTTTACCACTGCGCAGGATGCAGATGCATACCTTCAGCAAGCTGATAAAGAATTACGTCATGACAACGTACCCTCTGATGCGGGGGAAGACTGAGTTTTAATACATATTTGGGGTTGGGTTTGGCCTGATGTTATTTATAATGTTTTGGCGGTGTGTGGCCGGATGAAAGGCCTTTCGCGCTGAGTATTGCTAGCTATGTTGCTGGTGATCCTGGGAATTCTGTATTGCGCTGTTTCAGGGGTTCCATTGGACCTTAATGGGCCCTCTGTTGCCCCTGCCAGGAGACATGCAGGTTCTATGTCTGTTGTTTGTTTTTCTTTTCATGTTATTTTTTCTGGCCTTCTTCCTTCCTTTTCCCACCCTCTCTCACTGATCCCTGGTGATCAAGTGGTGATTATTTTATGGATACGATATGCGTACATTTATTGTCAAGGTTTTTATATGTACTACTGCCTTATTACACTCTTACTCTGTTGCAATGACAGTTCTTACAATTGGTTCATGGAACATAGGGGGAGCGAATACTCCACAAAAACGTAGAAAAATATTATTATATCTCAACAAACAAAAAATTGATTTAATGTTTCTTCAGGAAACGCACTTACTTGAGCACGATGTTAATCGGTTTAATATGCTGGGCTGGACGATACTCGGCTCAGCTTCATACACATCAAAGAAGAGAGGAGTGGCAACATTAATTAAGAGAAAGATCTCATATGAAGTGTTTACAACTAAAGCTGATCCTGAAGGTCCATATTGTGTCTGTGATGCAAAAGTAGCTGGTACTAGATATCTACTATGTGCTGTGTACGTTCCTAATGCATATTCTGTAAACTTCTTCCAATTACTTACAGCAGAACTACAATTGTTTGGCAATCAGCCTGATTTAGTCTGTGGTGATTTCAATCTGATTTCTTCATCCTCATTAGATAGACAGATTATGCCGAGTAGATGCCGACGCCTCCCGAGGTTAGGTATTCCTGCCTTCATGAGACAGATGCAGCTATTAGATGCATGGCGCTCCTTCCATCCGACTGAAAATGTATTTTCCTGTCTTTCCGCAGCATATCATACCTTCTCCAGGATAGATTATATTGTGGCATCTACTTCTTTATTTCCCAAACTGAAACAGGTGGAGATGGAACCGATATGTCTATCAGATCATGCTTTATTAAGGGCTATATTGCCGTCGGGGATTGACAATGGTCCATATAGACAATGGAGATATCCCACTGGTTTATCATTTATGTCAGAGTTTCAGGATAATGCGGTGGGGGCATGGGAATATTATAAAATGCACAACTCTGACATGCTAGAGGACAACCCAGCAATTTATTGGCAGGCATCAAAAGCAGTTCTTAGGGGGTCTATAATATCTTATGCAGCAGCTAAGAGGAAGGCTCTGTCCCAGGAGTATATTGAGGCGCAGCAGAAATTAACGTCTACTTACCGTACCCATCATACCCATCAGACAGCTGCCACGAAACAAACGTATCTCATGGCAAAGACACATTTTGAAGCAATAGTTACTAAGTTGGAGGGGGTTTATTCTTTCAAAAAAGATGCCAGCCACTTTAAATTTGGTAATAAAACGGTTAAGCTATTTTCAGAGGCCAAAATCCCCCCAGGGTGGTTCATCCTTTAAGATTGCCTGATGGTAAAAAGACTACCTCTAGTGCACAGATTGCGGAGGTCATGCAAGACTTTTATGGGAAACTTTATGCATGCACAGACAGCAGACCCTCTGTTGCAACTGTGCAGGAATTTTGGGAGGGATTGGATGTTCCCCAGTTACCAGATTTGGCGGTGATATCCCTAATCTCTCCGATTACGGAAGCGGAGGTCCATCAGGCAATTAGACTCTTAAAATTGGGAAAAGCCCCTTGCCCGGATGGCCTCACGTTTGAATATTACAAACTCCTTGATGAACGTATTACACCAGTACTCATGACATTGTTTAATGTTATATTGAGCTCCGGTCAGATGCCTTTACACTTTAACTCTGCCATAATCAAAGTGTTGCCAAGACCAGGTCAGGACCTCAGTAATCCGGGGTCGTATAGGCCCATTTCCCTACTTAATACCGACTATAAATTACTCACAAAAATTTTAGCCACTCGCCTGAAGCAGATTCTCCCGGGAATTATACACAGTGACCAAACTGGGTTCATAATGGGTAGAACTTCTATAACAAATATTAGACGAGTATTATCGGCAATTTACGACTTCTCCCAACCTGATGTTAAGGATGATAGAGCGATAGTGTTCTTGGATGCTGTGAAGGCTTTCGAAATGGTGCTGTGGGATCATCTCTATGACACCATATTGAAATTTGGATTCCCTGCTGAGTTTATAGGATATATATCCACATTATATACTGACCCTCGTACGCAGATATCATGCAATGGTTATCTATCACAACCGTTCAACTTTAAATGGGGTACTAGACAGGGTTACCCACTGTCCCCACTGCTTTTTGTGCTGGCGTTGGAACCTCTGACCCTTTCTTTGCGTCAATCCCCTATATTTCAAGGTATAGTGATAGGAGATATAGAGCTGCGTGTAGCTTTATCTGCTGACGATATGTTGCTTTTTCCCTCTGACCCCTCTCACTCGCTGCCAATTGTTTTTGACATAATTGATAGGTTTGGAATATTATCTGGCTATTGCAGCGGTCACTTTGTGTTATCCTGTAGCTGTGGTCAGTATATGTTATACCAGTGGTTTCTAAACTTTTTTGTATCACGGCGCCCTAGAATATCAGAATTTTTTTCACGGCACCCCTAGGCCAAAAATTTCTTATTGAGAAATTTAGAAAGAAATATTACATTAGGTAGATGGCGTCTATATGTCATCCTTAGGGTCAGGTGTGTGGTGATGGACAAGATTTGCTTCTGTTTGGCCACATATTTTATGACTGGCAGCCACCAGCACTGGTTTTACCTATTATATTGACCACAAATAATTTGAATTGGTCCTGGACCACCAACCCAGGGCACCCCTGCAAGTGTCCATGAGGCACCCCAGGGAGCCACGGCACACAGTTTGGGAACCTCTGGGCTATAGGATAAATAAAGATAAGTCTGAGATAATGCCACTATCTGGGAATCTTTCCTTCCTATCCAGTATAAATGATCTTGGACCTATTAAGATAGTGCGGACTCATTTGAAATATTTGGGGATACATATACCGATGACCTTGTCTTCTTTGTATAAAGTCAATTTCTCCCCGCTTATTTTGGCTGTTTATAAATGACTTGAGGCCTGGCACTTGTTGCCCCTCTCACTATTTGGCAGGGTTGCAGTGATTAAGTCTGTCATATTTCCTAAGATCTCCTATTCTATGCAGCTGTTGCCAATTATGCTATGTAATGCAGATGTATGGCGGCTTGAATCTATGATTGCTAGATTTTTATGGTGGGCAGGGAAACCTAGAGTGGCGAGAACCAAAATGTGTGACAAACGGAAACAAGGGGGACTGGGTCTCCCAGATTTGAAGTTGTATTCCCAAGCCTTTTTCTTCCGCTATATTGTAGACTGGTTATATGAGCGGAGTAATTTTGTCCTGTAGTAATTAGACTGCGCATTATTAGCGCCATACTCTCCAAATGCTTTGCTTCACACCCCTAGAACTCACCTACCTCCTCAATCCTTGATGAATCCGTTATTTTCTGACACAGAGTATGTTAGGTGATCAACAAAAAATTTGGCAGACACTCAGGTTATTCTAAAAATATTGCATTATGGGGAAACCCGATGTTTCTGCCTGGTATGACAGAGACTACACTTCTCAGACTTAGACACAGAGGCATACGCTCTACAGCGGATGTCTTTGATCCGAGGGGTAGGATGTATGACCACCTAGAATTGAAAGAGAAATATGGACTTGCAGCCAACACTTCTTTTGCATATTTCCAAATTAGGCATTATGTTCACTCATTGTCCCCGCCTTCTGTCACCAAATCTGTCCCAGATTCGTTATCGATAATTATTGATCTTCTTAAGTCTGTCCCATACAAAACAAAATACCTATATGAAGATCTCCTTAAAAAATCATCTCCTAAAATATGAAGTAGCTTGGAAAAATCATGGCAACAGGATCTTTCCATTAATGACTTTCATCACAGGTTTTATTCTTCTATGACATGACCATGAAACACTTAAAAAACATTTTTACCACACAAGAGCAGCTGCAATGGGAAGCCCCCAGGGAAGTCATGGTGCAACATCAGCGAGTGCAAAGCCAGGGCATCGAGGTCGGTAACCCACTCCCAGACATGCGCCAGCTGCGCCGCATAATAATAAAAGCGGAAGTTGGGGAGAGCTAAACCCCCCATGTCCCGTGACCTGGTCAAAGTATCCAGTCGCAAACGTGCCCGCTTGCTAGCCCACACCAGGGAGGAAAGCAACCCATTTATTTGTTTAAAAATCTTCAGCGGGATATAAACGGGTGATTGTTGGAGAACATACTGAAGTTTGGGCTGGAAGACCATTTTTACCATATTTACCCTCCCTGTGACTGTTAAGGGTAATTTCCCCCATACCTTTACCCGACTACGGAGATACGTTATTTGTGGAGTGATATTTAGGGAGGAGAACTTTTGAGGATCATTAGACACCCAGATGCCCAAGTATTTGAATGAGTCCACCCATCGCAACGGAAGAGCCACCAGTGGGGAAGCAGGAACCTCCCCCCGGAGTGGGATAATAAAGGATTTCTCCCAATTAATCAGGAGCCCAGAGTATCGCCCGAACTCAACAATAATCCCCAAGATCCTAGGCATAGACTCAGCATAGCGATCCACGAATAGCAAAACATCATCGGCATACAGTGCCACCCTGTCCTCGCGGGCACCCACCCTGAAGCCAGCGATCCCCGCGTCCGCCCTCAAGAGGCACGCAAGGAGCTCAGAGCAGGGGACAGTGGGCAGCCCTGTCGCGTACCCCTAGATAAAGGAAAGGAATGAGATACGAAACCATAAACTGCCACTCTCGCCGAGGGAGAGGAATACATCAATTGAACATATTTAATGAAGTTTGGGCCTATACCGAATCTACGCACAACTTCCCACAAATAAGCCCATTCTACGGAATCAAAAGCCTTAGCGGCGTCCAACGAAATGACTATGGAGGAGGTGGGGTCCCTGCAGGGGAGTTGTAGATGAGTAAACAAACGTCGTAGGTTAATGGATGTCGACTTATTGGGCATAAATCCCGTCTGGTCCGGATGTATAATGTGAGATATGACTGTATTTAATCTACCAGCCAGAACCTTAGCTAATATTTTAATATCAGTAGGTAAGAGGGATATAGGGCGATACGACTCAACTCTCCTAATATCCTTATCTGGCTTAGGGAGAACCACAATCAATGCTTCCGCCATAGATGGAGGGAGAGACTCCTGTGTAAAAATTTGGGCGTACAACTCTAGAAGGCGAGGGACAAAAAAATCCAGATGATGCCCATAGATCTCTGAAGGTATGCCATCCATGCCGGATGCTTTACCACTAGGGGAGGCCTTAATAGCAGCCATAATCTCATCAGATGAAATAGGCGCTTCCAGCAGATCACAGGCCTCGCTGGATAGTGTGGGGAGGGAAACAGCATCCAAATAATCAGTGAGATGCAACTGTGTGCACTCCAGTTTAGATTCATACAAACGACTATAGTAGGACACAAATTCAACCGCCATTTGTGGGGTCTGAGTTAGGGAAATTCCATCAGAATTTAAAATCTCAACCACTACACTATTAGGTCTATCACCCCGGGCCAGGGAGGCCAAATACGCCCCCGGTTTATCACCCGTAGCATAAAATGTATGAGAGGAGAAAAGGAGTCTATGCTGAGTCTTCTCCATTAGATAATCCTTCCATTCTTTCTGAGCCGATAACCAGGCTAACTTAGAACTATTTAAGGAATCCTGCAAGTATTGCAGTTCCGCGGAGATGCTCCGGGCCTCCATTACCAACTCCCGCTGCTTATAAAAGGACTTCAAGTTAGCTACCCGTTTAATCAAGCTCCCTCACAAAAAGGCCTTAAACGTGTCCCATAGAATAGAGATAGCAGTTCCGGCACTATTTAACTCAAAGAATTCCCGCCATGCGGCCACCAAGTCAGAGCCGTCCCCCATATAGACGAGCCAGAATGGGTTAAATTTTCATACAGCCTGGCACTTAGAACAATTAAAATCTAAAGTAAGGATCAAAGGGGAGTGATCTGATATACCCCTAGTTTCATATCTAATATTGCTCACCCGGGGGACCATGTCGCTCGAGAGGAGGGCCAGGTCAATCCTGGAGAACGAAGAATAGGAGTGAGAGAAACAGGAGTATTGTCTAAGAGACGGGTGTCTCAATCTCCAAGGATCGACCAGGCCCAGCCCCAACACCACATTAGCAAAAGAGGTATTCCCAGGGCTTGCAGTCGACGGGGACCTAGACAGCCTGTCCATTGCCGCATCAAGCACATTATTAAAATCCCCGAGGCAAATAACCGATATCCTGGGGGAAGAGGCCATGAACCCGGCAGCCCTCTTAAGAACATCAGGGGAATAGGGAGGGGGCACATAGACCGCCAAAAGGAGGACAGGGACGTAAAATAATCTACATTTCAGAAACACATATCTCCCCCACGGATCTGTCTGCACAGATTCCAGCACGAAGGGGACGGTCCGCTTAATAAGGACTGAAACTCCACGAGAGGCAAAAGTATACGTGGAATGGTACGCCCATCCCACCCATGGCCTTTTTAGCGAAAGAATCTTATTCCCCACCAAGTGTGTTTCCATAAGGCAGACCACATCAGCGGCACAGGTTTTAATCTGTCGGAGTACCAGAGACCTCTTAACTTTGTCACTGAGATAGTACAACAATGAACCATATCCACTCGCACCATACATCTCCACACACAGTAAAACCATAACCCAGAACCCTCCCCCGCCCCCACCCTGTATACCACCCCCAACTTGCAGCATACTTGGATCCCAAAACTAAACGCAAGTACCCAAATTCAAATATACAACCTTCGTTGCACCATTAAGTGGTGCAAGTATACCCTGATCGGGGCCAAGAATATAATGACTCTTGGGAGAACAAAGATAGCCTCCAGCCACCAACCACCAACCCCCCCCCCCGAACAGTATAGGAGGGGAAATCATAGACATCCACCCCCTGGGTCCGTGCATACCCGAAACAAAACAAGCATACACCTATAGTAAAAAGCTAAACATATCGAACCGCAACCCCCCCCCCCCCCCATCCCCCAGAGGCATCAGGGGATAACATAAACTCTGGGGCCTACCCGAAGCATCAAAGTAGGCAGACAAGCAGTCATTTGACCTGCTGTACCTGCGAGAGCAGAGTAGGGTAACTAGGATACTGGGATATAAAGGACAATAACCCCATTCCAACATTCCCGCAGCCTATTGCCGCACATTAATGAACATGCATGTACAGCGTACATAGATAATAACAAGAGGAGAGCACAAGGAGAGAAAAAAAGCCATGACTAAAGCAAACAGGGTAGAGTTAGCAACAGGGTTAGGCTGGAGACTCAGGGATCCGCCAGGGCACGCCTCGCCGGGAATCGTCTATCCAGCCACGCCGTGGCCTCACGGGGAGTCGTGAAAAACGTTGTTTCTCCATCAGCCACCACTCGCAACTTAGATGGGAAGAGCATGGCATACGGCAGGTCAAGTTCACGGAGCCTCCTCTTAACAGACAGGAATTGAGCCCTATCCTTTTGTACATCCACGGCAAAGTCAGGGAAAACCGATATGGGCGATCCATTCCACTTCAAAGGGCCCTTAGGGCGAGCCAGCCGTAGGACTGTGTCGCGGTCTCGGAAATGGAGGAACTTAGCAATAAAGGTGCGGGGTGGAGCCCCCGGAGGCAGCGGGCGCATCGGAACTCTATGGGCCCGTTCTACGGTAAAGTAAGGTGAGAATTCCTCAGTTCCAAAAGCATCATGAAGCCATTTTACAAGAAATTCTTCAGGAGATGAACCCTCCTCCTTTTTCCGGCAGGCCGACAAAACGGACGTTATTACGCCGCAAGCGCCCCTCCATATCCGTCAGTGTTTTGCGCACCTCGGTCATTTGAGATTCCAAAGCATCAGTGCGGCGACCCAGCGGGCCGACAGAGTCTTCAACATTGGATATACGGGTCTCAGCCTCGCCCACTCGTTCTCTCACTCGTTGAAGGTCCTGATGGATAATGGAGAGATCAGACTGCACTTGCCCAATCTTGTCCGCCAGACGCGCCTCGCTGGCAGTCACCGCATCTAATACTCTCTGCAGAGTAGCATCCGGATGGTCTGAGGAAGCGGAACTATACGCAGGAGATGGTGGTGCAGATTCAGATCCAGCATTCTCACACCCCCCCCGCCGCTGATTGGCAGGATTCCGGACAAACTTATCCATTGCGCCCGCCGCCGCATTACTTTGGCGGCCGCACACCATTTTAGACAACACGGTGACGATCTGCCTAACCGAGCAGATATATCAAAGCAAATATAAGCAAGCAAGAGGGGGGCGCCCGCGCCGACACCCTATAGCAAGGGCAGCGGGCTCAGGGCAGGATATAAATATGTATAGCCAAACAGCAGGGCTAAGGCCTCCGGAAGTAATGTATGTCTGCCTGATGGAGCAGGGAGTCAGGTAATCCCCCCTATTCACAGCCGTGTATTTAAAGCTGAACAGTCCCCCGTACTGACCTCTAGGCAGGGTGAGATCAGGATCGGCCAGCCAGAGACGTGCAGCGGAGAGAGAGGGGGGAAGGGCACACTCGACCCAGTAAATTTGCAGCCAGCTCAGATAGGTCCCCGCATATTATAGTGTCCCTGAAGGCTGCAGTGGGCAGAGAGAAGTCGCGGGAGCCGCACTTCCGGTCCCGCTGGCCCGCGGCGGCGGAGGATGACAGCCCAGGCGGCTTTAACTATAAGCTGCGTCCCCCAGCAGGCTCATATGGCGGCAGTCGAGCTCTCCTCACCTCCCTCCACAGGAGTGCGGGCGGCGGTAAAAAGCCGGGGCCGAACTTCCGGTCCCCCGGGCGGCACGGATCCTCGGCGGTGCAGGGTGTTTCAAGCGCCGCAGATCCCCCTCAGGTTTTCAGCAGTCACTCCGGGTGGCAGATGGGTGTCTCTCACTTCTCCCCACAGAGACACGGGCAGCGGCGGAGAGCCGAACTTCCGGTCTGAGGTGAGCGCGAGGCAGCAGCTCCAGCGCCGAGCAGGGCCCGCCGGACAGACAGACAGGGCTGCAGGAGCTACGGGAACACTGACATCCAGCCCAAATTCACTCCACAGAGGCAGGGGGCATTCATGCAGCGCTGTCCTCAATTTCAGACCCAGGGAGGGAGTCCAGGATATTGATTCAGGATATTTAGGCTGGAGAGCTGCACTGTGCAAGTGCTACTCCATGCTCGTCCAGGCCACGCCTAAAAAACATTTTAAGATGGTGCACAGAGCCTATGCCTCTCAAGCTATTTACTATAATTTCCACCCTCTGATGTTCATTGTCTGAAATGTAAGGGATCCACTACTGATTATACACATCAGATTTGGGGATATGGCGTCATAAAGACATTTTGGAATAAAGTCTTAAGTTTTATAAATAGTACTTTTGGACTTCATTTATCTTTATTGCCATTGCATTTACTTTTTGCTAATTATACTGAATGGGTTGCTGAGGGCATGTCAAAGACAATGGGGCCTGTAATGGTCAATATAGTTACTATTGAGAAGAAAATAATTCTGTCATATTGGATCACAAAGGCTTCTCCTTTTGTAGCAGAACTTAAGACGTTGCTCTTGAAAACTAGATATATGGATAGACAAACAGCTTAACCTGACCTAGAAAAAGGGGCTATTTCATTTTACAGAAAATGGGGTCCATATATTGACACCCTAGATGAAGCTACCCAAACACGGATGTTTAAACTATTTGACAAAACAAATTGGTGGACGTATCGGTGTATAGAGGGTCTGATACTTAATGTCTCTGGACACTGAATGGGTCGGATATGTGAGGATTCTTCTTTATATAGTTAACCTGAGTTGTTCTACTTATGGTGCTAAGTATTATTCCACCTCTACTAGGTAGACTATATTGTTTATTCACCACCGGATCAGATGATTATTGTATGCACTTAATCACCCCCCTCTTTTCTTCCTTCTCTTCATATTCTTGTTAATTACTTTTGTATTTGTATGGTTACTGTTCTTGTATGTTTCTATTAGAAAATAACCAGTGATATGAGACAAATATGGATTTTATTAGATAATGTACTTTTGTTACACGGGGATCAATATACCTACTGGGATACACGAATATAATGTATGAGAAGCAGCGCTTTATGGTATGCTACTTTGATGTATTCATAATTCCTCTTTTGCCTCTTTCACGAGATGCTGTATTGTTTACCTATGTACATTTTGTGATAACTGTCCCAGTGTCTTCTCTGGAGAAAAAAATATATATATTTGAAAAAAAAAACTATCAAAAAAAAAAAAAGCTATGAATAATTGTATAGTGTTATGGTATAAATAATGTAAAGTCAGTGTTCTAAAGACACAGGCTCATTGATGAATTCTGTCTTGGTCCACGCTCCTCTGCACAGAATATTGGCTGTGGTTCCCTCTTTGATAATAAATTCTATATGCTGAATATCATCAAAACGGAGAACTCTCAATTATTATTATTATCATTCAGTTTTAACACCAGACTTCTTGTATTGGGACTGTTTCCATCTCCTTTTCCTTTTGTTTTCCCTTGAGACGGAAAGGGCTGAAAAGCTGAAACTTTAGGCTTGAATTTGTATGTGGAAGGAAACTGCACTTTTTTGGAGTCTGCTTCTGACTCCAAGATACTGATTAATTCTTTACCAAAAAGAATATCTCCAGTAAAAGGTAAAGACTCCAAAACCCTTTTGGATTCTGAATCAGGTTTCCCTGTACGTAGCCAAACTGCTCTGTGAGTGGCTACTGCTGAAGCTGATGCCTGAGAGGCAATTGTGACCATATTCAAGGCTGCTTCTTCCAAGAACATTGCAGCCTGTTTGATATGTGCTTGTTATGCACACCAGTGCCTGCAGGAAAGTACTGGTGTCAGAACTGTTATGCACTCCAGTGTCTGCAGGAATGTACTGGTGTTTGAACTGTTATGCAAAACAGATGGACTCACAGACAAACTGGGGGATATGACATAATGTACACAGAAGGTGATAGGGTAACAGAATACACACAAAGTGAACAGAGAAGCCCAGAGGCTAAGGAACTGGGTATCTCCCTTGTATTAGAACTGCTCAGATGGAAAAGCAAGATGTTGTGTTTTAATACGTAGAGAACCCGAAATGCTGTTGCTAAGGGCAACAGCAAAACCCTAAAGGGTTACCAACGGGTGTGGCAGTAAACTCCTTGGTCAGAGATGGAATGATAGACACAAGGAGAATCTCCACAATCCTATTTCTCACTTGCAGTGCACAGGTTTTAGCTTACTGCCACTAAACTGACCCCTGACACCTAGCACAGTGAGACAGGATTAGACAGGCAAGTCTTAGAATACAGCCGCAAACTTGCTAAGTTCACAGAGTAGTAACAGAACCCCAGCAAGCTAAACGACTGACTCCAGTCTTACTGCTAGGTCTGGATTGGCAGAGTGTAATACCAAATCCCCAGGCCTATTTGCAGTAAGCAACAAACAAATACAAAGCTACACAGTACTGGCTAACTTTCCTAAACTGACTAACCAACAAAGATTCAGCAGCATCTGCTTACCCTGAAAAGAGGCCTTATAAAGCAGGTGCTGTCCACGCCCCACTCAGACCTCACAGACTGTGAGCACAAAAACCAGCACCGGATCCCCTGCCGTGCACAGAGCCTATAACCACTGCACAGCAAAAGACCCGAACCGGAGTATCAGCTGCGCTCAGGTTACACCACTAGCACTTGTCTCCCGGTTGCCATGACGACGTGGCAGCACAGGGCAGGAGACCCTAACAGTGCTACATGAGAGTTTTGCTCTCTAGTTACAATTGAAAGATCCCCTTCCAATGCATCAGCACAGGCAGCCACTGCTTTTGCCAGCCAGGCTGAAGCCATAACTGGTCTTACGATTGCCCCAGACAGGGAAAAAAATGTTTTGTTTTAAAACCATCAACTCTCCTATCCATGACATTTAATGATGTTGAAGGCAGAGGCAATGTCGATATTCCCACTAATCGAATGACATACATATCTACTTTGGGACCATCTCCCTGTTTAAACTGTCCTCAGCCAGAAGAGGATAATTGGAATTCCATTTCCTTGGAATTCTAAATTTCTTAATGGGAGTAGCCTAAGCCTCTTCCATAATTTCCTTCAGCTGTTCTGACCCAGGAAACTCAGTCCTGACTGTTTTGGGACATTTAAACACAGGTGACATTGTATTTTAACACAGGCACTGCTGATTATTCTAAGGATATAATGGCTTTCATCGCATTAATTAACTCAGATATGTCCACTGAGCTGAGACCTCCTTCCTCATCTTCATATGCAGAACCAGAGTGTAATGAGTCTTCATTCTCCAATGAATCCTCATCTGAAGCATGTGTAGACTGTGAAGATGTTGTTTCATATCTATGTGATTTACTTACCACTGTCCTTTCGGTCTGTTTTTGTTGAGAGGCTGCTGCTTCCTGGGGTTTATGTGATAAACTCCAGGGGGAATGCTGCATGTAAGGGTTAATAGTGTAACCTATCCCTGGTAAAGAAGTTGGAATTATCCAGTCAGCTATACTGGATAATGTCTGTACAAAGGTAGCCCATAGGGGTTCAACTTGCACCTGTGTCCTCCTTGGATTTTTCAAGAGACTTTGGTGAGAGCTAAAACAATTTTTCTGAACCAGATCCTGAGAGGTTAACCCAGCTTTGACAAACATGATATGAGTATTGGTGCTGCTGTGAGTGTATTTTCCTCACCCTTGCTGCTCTTAGACATGATAAATAATCAGACACTTGCACAGTGTACTACACAATTTGAGACGGTAATCACTTTAAATTTTGTTAAAGTGACATAAAATCCGAACCTACCCTGCTTTGTACCAGCATTGAAGATCGGAATAGACAGAAAAAACTGACAGAATTATAGTAACTTCAGCAGTCACAGGTTATACATTAGTACAGTAAGCAATATGAGCACATAATCAACTACAGATGCATTTCAAGTATGTAGGAGAACCCTATTTACTGAGATAAAGCATCGAGCGACTGGAACCGGAAGTGACATTGGGTGCGCACACACGAGGGCGCACACAAGGACGGAGCAGCAAGGTGCTAGAGCCGCAAGCCGGGGGAGCCAGAAGCCGGCAACAAGGGGGAAGCCACCAGCCAGGAGGAAGCAGTGGCCGGAGGGAGCCAGCAGCCGGTGGGGAAGGGAGCCTGCAGCCGGGGAGAACAACTTCTGTGCAGATCAGTGGAGCAGATAAGTATTAACTTTCCCTATTAACTTTTCCCACTGTGTTGTATAACCGATTGTCTTCCTTTGTCCATTACTGCATTTTATTGTTGAGTGCCCATCTTTGTACTAAATTTATCCTTATCCTATCCATTTATTTATATTTTTATTTATTGTCCCTTATTCCTTTATTTTAGTTATTGTTCCTAATATATTCCTTATATATTGATTGTCCTCCTCTTTTTGATTTTCTGAAGGTAACAGGGAGTTAGCACTAATTAAAAAATGGGTGTGGCCAAGATTAGTAATCTCACTCAATGCATGTCGTGCATGACGTATGAGCACCTGACACATCAGTCCGAGTGCGGGTACATCTGTGCAAGATGTGAGCGTACGGCCGCCTTGGAAGCCCAGGTAACTGATCTAGACCTTTCCACAACTAAGGAGCATTCACAATCTTGAGCAAAGTTTAGGTAGAACCGTGGGGGAGTTGCAGGGGGGATCACTGGTAGATGAGGAAGATCAGGTAGACAGCTGGGTCACAGTTAGAAGGAAGAAGAAGAGGGGGAGGGGAAGACAGGACATCTCCAATCTGCCAAACCCCAATAAATTCGCCTGATTGGACAGAGATTCTGAGGATAGCAGTGAGGATATGACGGAACCGGAGGAGACCGTTCCCTCTAGCAACCAGAGGAGCATTCCCACCGATGCAGATGGTGAGGTACCTAGTCAGATTGTGGTTATAGGGGATTCTATTATCAGGAAGACAGGGCAATCTACTACCGGGACCGTGATCGCCGTACAGTCTGTTGTCTTCCAGGTGCTCAGGTACGGCACATCGCGGAGAGGGTGTCAGGAATCGACTCACCGCTGTTATGTCGGTCCGCCGGAGCGGACTCCGTCTGGGGTCACTGCACGTTGCTGTCACCTGTCGCCCTGCTCGTGGATGCACCCTCAGGCCTGGAAGCGCCCCTGGAGTCAACGGGCGTGTGAGCGCGCCGCGTTCCTGCCGGGCCGCGGCATGGGCGCCGCCATGACAGTATTCCCCAGTGTAAGTGCGGCGGCCAATCCGGAGCTTGGCCGCACCCCCTTGTCTCACTCCAGCCAATGCCTGCCGGTCAGGGGGTATATCAGGAGCTGCTGGGTGAGTCAGAGGTGGTCCTGAACTTTGTGTCACTCCTACGACTCGTGTGTTTGGACCTGTTATCCTGTTCCTCCGTGTTCCTGGATATTCTCCTGATCCTCCGTGTTCCTGGACATTCTCCTGTTCCTCCGTGTTCCGGGATATTCTCCTGTACCTGTTACCCTATGGAACTACAAGCACCAGCATCACAGCAATACCTTCTGGCTTCACACCTTCCACACCTGCAGTGTGCTCCAGCCATCAGCAGTGGAGACTCCCTATCCAGGTGCATTCTAACACTCTCACCTGTGATTCAGCCTGCAAGCTGATTGTGCTTTCCAACAGCACAGTGAACATTACCATCCAGTCTCCTGCATTTCTACCAGGTTTGCTACCATCATTCCACCTCTGCTGGCTAACGTTTTAATTACTCTGGTTCCATTCCTGCATTACAAACTCTGCCATAGACTTTCAGTTTCAAACCATACTATTCCATTGCCATTACCATTGCCGTTACCATTGTCATTTCCATTGTATTCGTTTGTTTACTTTCTGCTGCATTATTATCTGGACTTTTCTGTTATTAATAAATCTACATTGTGCTCATGCGCAGAAACCCAGTACTGCCTCCTCACTTCATTCCACCTACCTCCACTGACCCACTAGCGCCCCCTCCGGGGACACAAACAAAACCGTCTCTGACAGAGGGTAGATTGTTGGGAGGGGTTGGTAAAGACCTGGCGGTCTTGGTGCAAGTTGGCACCAATGACAAAGTTAGTGGTAGGTGGGATGTCCTTAAGAAAGACCATGGGGACTTAGGCAAGACACTTAAGGCAAGGACATCTAGGGTAATATTCTCCTAAATATTACCAGTGCCATGCGCTAGTCCAGGGAGGCAGAGGGAGATTAGGGAGATAATTGTGTGGCTTAGAGACTGGTGTAGGAAGGAAGGGTTTGTGTTCCTGGAACACTGGGCGGACTTCTCAGACAGGCGCCATCTTTGTCGCGATGGATTGCAACTGAATGAGGAGGGGTCTGCGGTGCTGGATGGTTAGAAGGTTGGAGGAGCTTTTAAACTAGGAGCCTGGGGGGAGGGTTTAGTTAGAAGTGGTGGGTTAATCAGGGAGAGCAGTAAGGATGGGGGTAGTGAACAATTTGGGGGTGGAGAAGAGGGGAGCGTAAGATCAGATGGCAAGGGTATTTGCATTGGTATTGACATCGGAAATACTGACACAGGTATTGCCAAGATATTCCCAATTTATTACCTAATAATGAATATGGCTCAGCAATACGGTATATAGAAAATAATGTGCATATCATAAGGGAGGATACTAACATCAGGGGGGGGGGGGTTGAAAGTCTTAATAGGTCAGATAGAGATAGTAGTGAGGAAGGCTGTATTAAGCACGATGGGGGTGGAAAGGGAGGAAGTAGAATAACAGTCAGTAAGGGTAAGTCTAGAAAGGCTCTTGTAAATATAGATAAGATACCACTAAAACAAACGGGTAATGGAGAGGCTAAGCTAAGATGTATGCTTGTGAACGCAAGAAGCCTATCGGGTAAAATGGGGGAATTGGAATGGCTTGTATCAAAGTCTCAGTATAATATTATAGATATTACGGAAACATGGTGGGATGACTCTCACGACTGGGTTGTGAATTTGGAGGGATATATTCTCTTTTCAGGAGGGACAGGGCTACCAAAAGGGGAGGAGGGGTATGTCTCTTTGTTACACCATCTCTAAAACCAAACTTAATAGAGGGTATTTTCAGGGAGGCTGGAGATAACGTGGAGTCGCTATGGGGTGAGATCACAAGTGGGGGCACAGAGGCAAAGAAACTAGTCATTGGCACGTGCTACAAGTAACCAGATATTAGTGTACATGACGAGGAACAACTCTTACACCAAATTGAAAAAGCTGCGAGAATGGGGGACATCCTAGTGTTAGGGGATTTTATCCTGATATAAATTGTAGTAACGATTCATGTGTAAAAACTAGGAGCAGCAGGTTCTTAAATACATTAAAGGATCAATACTTGACTCAATTAGTCGAGGACCCAACTAGAGGTAAAACTATTCTGGACCTAGTTATTACCAATAATGTGGACATTATATCAAACACTAAAGTTGGGGAGACCTTGGGGAACAGTGACCACTATATGATCACATTCGACATCAGTTTCAAGAAACAGCTATTAGGGAACAACTAAAACATATAACCTTAGAAAAGCTAATTTCAATATGCTGAGACAGGCACTAAACGAGATTGATTGGGAAGTTTTTTTTCATGGTAAAGACACAACGGAAATGTGGGATGCTTTAAAAGGGTTGCTTGACAGCATATTCACAAATTCATTCCCATGAGCATATTCACAAATTCATTCCCATGAGCATATTCACAAATTCATTCCCATGAGCAGTAAACGCAGGAGTACTAAATACAAACCAATGTGGCTTAATAAGGATGTCAAAGAAGCAATGGTTAAAAGAGGCGTGCTTTAAAAACATTTAAATCTAATGGAGGGGAGGAGTCATTCCAGCATTACAAGGAATGCAACAAAAAATGCAAAAAATAATCGCAGCAAAAATTGTAAATGAAAAGCAAATCGCTATAGAGTAAAAGCAATCCCAAAAAAGTATTATAAAAACATAAACACTAAAATGTTAAAGGAGAATGTAGGCCCTTTAAAAGATGAATTGGGAGCTTTGATAAACGATGATAAAATAAAGTGGAAATACTGAACAATTTTTTTCCTCGGTATTCACCAGGGAGGATCAGTCGGAGAAAGTAGTGCATAAAGATAGTGAAGATAATGACTCTTGGCTGAATACTTGTTGTCCTGGAAAGACTAAGCAAAATAAAGATTAATAAATCACCAGGCCCAGGTGGTTTTCATCCAAGGGTTATTACAGAGCCTAGGTCATAGCTAGCAAAACCCCTATACTTGATTTTCCCCAGTTCAATTAGATCAGGCAAGGTACCTAAGGATTGGCGCATAGTGGAGGTTAATAAGATTAATAGCAAAAGTCAGCAAATGTTTGCAAGGGACAGATCATGTCAAACTAACTTAATTAGCTTCTACGAGGAAGTGAGCGGGAATCTTGATCAGGAAAAAGCAGTAGATGTGGTGTATTTAGATTTTGCCTCACAGGAGACTGATCATCAAATTAGGGGAACTTGGTCTAGGATATACTATTTGTACATGGATAGGTAATTGGCTGGATAACAGAGTACAACGAGTAATGGTGAAAGGGATGTTCTCCAGCTGGGCACCAGTAGTAAGTGGAATACCACAAGGGTCCGTACTTGGCCCGCTACTATTCAATATATTTATCAACGATCTAGGAATAGGCCTGGAAAGCACAGTGTCAATCTTTGTGGATGATACTAAGATGTGTAAGGTAATTCAGATAGCGATGTGGAGTCTCTACAAAATTACTTATTTATACTTGAAGCCTGGGCGTCTAAATGGGGAATGAGGTTCAATATAAAAAAATGCAAAGTTATGCATTTTGGGACAAAAACACACAAACATCGTACACTCTAAATGGGGAAATAATAGGGGTAACTGTGGTGGAAAAAGATTTGGGGGTGCTCATGGATAATAGGCTTACAGTACACAATGTCAAAATACTGCTAAAAAGGCAAGGTATTAGCGTGCATAACACAGGGCATTGAGATAAGGGACGAGGATGTAATCCTGCCACTGTACAAATCATTGGTGTGTCCGCACCTGGAATATTGTGTTCAGTTCTGGGCACCGTATTATAAAACAGATATAGGAGAACTAGAAAGGGTTCAAAGGCGGGCTACTAAACTGATTAACGGGTTAGAGACACTGGAGTACGAGGAAAGGCTTGCTAAGTTATATATGTATACACTAGAAAAGCGGCGACTAAGAGGAGACATTATTAATATCATCAAATATGTAAAGGGTCAGCACAAGGAGCTAGCAGCGGATTTGTGTATTAAAAGAACTCTGCATAGGACACGTGGCCTCTCGCTGAGGCTAGAGGAGAGAAAATTCCATATACAACGTAGGAAAGGGTTATTCACGGTAAGGGCAATAAAGATTTGGAACCCCTGCCGGAGAAGATAGTAATGGCAGACTCTGTAAATGCATTTAAAAACCAATTAAACAAATTTCTAACTGGAAAGGGTATCCAGGGTTATAGCATTTATCACAGTGACATTAAACTGGGAGTGGTCAGAATCATTGTTGTCAATTGGTACTAAGCCATTACATCAGTAGGTACATTATAATATGATCAGCTGATCACAGAATACAGGTTGAACCCGATGGACATTTTGCCTCTTTTCAACCTCACTAATTATGTTATATATAGGAGTTTAACCGTATTCAGACGCATAGCAAAAGAAACAACAGTAATAATTATTAGACTCACATGCATCCGGCACTTATCCAACTATTCATACTCAAAAGGTAGATAGAGACTTAGTGCTGTATTACCCGGCTCAGTAGAGTGGGATACAGGGATACTCACCCTGCTTCCAGGACCAAACAATACATTAGCAAACGCTAAGTGGATCCAGAAACTAATAGTGTACACACTCACCCTGTGAACCTACAATAAACTCAGACGCCCAAGTGAGCACCGACGCACCAGTCACACAGCCGCCTATGCTGCGACTGGGTCCTTTTAGATACACAGCGTCTCAGACGGAAGTGGGAAAACGGTTCATGGCGGGAGACTCGGAGGAAACTGGTCATGAACCGGGGGGGAGGGGTGACCAGGGGAGCATCTGACTCCCCACTGCTGACATCAATCCCAGGGATTGTGGCCTCATACTACATCTAAACCCTATGATCCAAAAGGCCTAGCGCTGGTGCACCCTAGGTGGAAGTCGCATCAGTGACTGGTAGTCTCCTCCAAAACAGTGCAGCTGTGCCCGTGTTCCCACTCTAAGAAGAACCGATACCTTACCTTCTTCCCATGCTCCAGCCACAGCCGGGTAACTTCTGCTGGACCTGCTAGTATAAGAAGTTTGTTGATTCCGCACAAGTCTCATAAATTTTTATATAGACATAATAATGTAACCAAAATAAACATCCACAGGGTAAATCCCTTTGTGATTTCGTAATTTGGTGGTGCGCCCGGACCCAGTAAGTATTCTGTGAGCACAGGAGATGGAAGAAAGAAGCTCTTGTTTGGGCGCACTCTTAAGCAAAATAAATGATTTATAGTCGTAAACAAATAAAATTCAAATTTATTATTTAATGTTAAAAAAAAATTATTTTTAAGTGTGTCACCCACCGAAGGAATAATTAACAGAATGTTCTGGTCTTTTGCACCATGCAAATTAGGATTGGATACAGATGTGATCACTCACAGTGCCACATCCGATCCCCTTAGACCAGTATAGTAAATCTGTATTAATCAGACCTGTTAGTTTGGTCAGAGAAAGTAATGACTAATAAGTGAGACTAAAATAAATCAATATGACACTTAGGATACCGGAGCACAATTTATGTGGGGGAATCCCGTGTGCGGGTACCTGACAATGTAAACCTTTCTGTTGATAATATATCCGTTAATGGTAATATACCCTGTTACAGTAGTCTGAGATCATTATTTTTGTACTAAGAAATGAAGGAAAAAAAGATGGTGATGCTGCTGTCAGCGTTGCAACAGGTTAATGCCTTCGGGTTCATACACAAAAGTCTACATCACTGAGTCTTCCCATGAGGTTGCCCTTCACAGTACTGACTCAGCCCACTACAGCACTGAGTCTTCCTATGAGGTTGCCCTTCACAGTACTGACTCAGCCCACTACAGCACTGAGTCTTCCCATGAGGTTACCTTTTACAGTACTGACTCAGCCCACTACAGCACTGAGTCTTCCTATGAGGTTGCCCTTCACAGTACTGAATCAGCCCACTACAGCATTGAATCTTCCTATGAGGTTGCCATTCACAGTACTGACTCAGCCCACTACAGCACTGAGTCTTCCTATGAGGTTATCCTTCACAGTACTGAATCAGCCCACTACAGCACTGAGTCTTCCTATGAGGTTGCCATTCACAGTACTGACTCAACCCACTACAGCACTGAGTCTTCCTATGAGGTTGCCATTCACAGTACTGACTCAGCCCACTACAGCACTGAGTGTTCCTATGAGGTTGCCCTTCACAGTACTGACTCAGCCCACTACAGCACTGAGTCTTTCTATTAGGTTGCCATTCACAGTACTGACTCAGCCCACTACAGCACTGAGTCTTCCTATGAGGTTACCCTTTACAGTACTGACTCAGCCCACTACAGCACTGAGTCTTCCTATGAGGTTGCCATTCACAGTACTGACTCAGCCCACTACAGCACTGAGTCTTCCTATGAGGCTGCCCTTCACATTACTGACTCAGCCCACTACAGCACTGAGTGTTCCTATGAGGTTGCCCTTCACAGTACTGACTCAACCCACTACAGCACTGAGTCTTCCTATGAGGCTGCCTTTCACAGTACGGACTCAGCCCACTACAGCACTGAGTCTTCATTTGAGGTTGCCCTTCACAGTACTGACTCAGCCCACTACAGCACTGAGTCTTCCTATGAGGTTGCCATTCACAGTACTGACTCAGCCCACTACAGCACTGAGTCTTCCTATGAGGTTGCCATTCACAGTACTGACTCAGCCCACTACAGCACTGAGTCTTGCTATGAGGTTGCCCTTCACAGTACTGACTCAGCCCACTACAGCACTGAGTCTTCCTATGAGGTTGCCAGTCACAGTACTGACTCATTCCACTACAGCACTGAGTCTTCCTATGAGGTTACCCTTTACAGTACTGACTCAGCCCACTACAGCACTGAGTCTTCCTATGAGGTTGCCATTCACAGTACTGACTCAGCCCACTACAGCACTGAGTCTTCCTATGAGGTTGCCATTCACAGTACTGACTCAGCCCACTACAGCACTGAGTCTTCCTATGAGGCTGCCCTTCACATTACTGACTCAGCCCACTACAGCACTGAGTGTTCCTATGAGGTTGCCCTTCACAGTACTGACTCAACCCACTACAGCACTGAGTCTTCCTATGAGGCTGCCTTTCACAGTACGGACTCAGCTCATTACAGCACTGAGTCTTCATTTGAGGTTGCCCTTCACAGTACTGACTCAGCCCATTACAGCACTGAGTCTTCCTATGAGGTTGCCATTCACAGTACTGACTCAGCCCACTACAGCACTGAGTCTTCCTATGAGGTTGCCATTCACAGTACTGACTCAGCCCACTACAGCACTGAGTCTTCCTATGAGGTTGCCATCCACAGTACTGACTCAGCCCACTACAGCACTGAGTCTTGCTATGAGGCTGCCCTTCACATTACTGACTCAGCCCACTACAGCACTTAGTCTTCCTATGAGGTTATCCTTCACAGTACTGACTCAGCCCACTACAGCACTGAGTCTTCCTATGAGGTTGCCATTCACAGTACTGACTCAGCCCACTACAGCACTGAGTCTTCCTATGAGGTTGCCCTTCACAGTACTGACTCAGCCCACTACAGCACTGAGTGTTCCTATGAGGTTGCCCTTCACAGTACTGACTCAGCCCACTACAGCACTGAGTCTTCCTATGAGGTTGCCATCCACAGTACTGACTCAGCCCACTACAGCACTGAGTCTTGCTATGAGGCTGCCCTTCACATTACTGACTCAGCCCACTACAGCACTTAGTCTTCCTATGAGGTTATCCTTCACAGTACTGACTCAGCCCACTACAGCACTGAGTCTTCCTATGAGGTTGCCATTCACAGTACTGACTCAGCCCACTACAGCACTGAGTCTTCCTATGAGGTTGCCCTTCACAGTACTGACTCAGCCCACTACAGCACTGAGTGTTCCTATGAGGTTGCCCTTCACAGTACTGACTCAGCCCACTACAGCACTGAGTCTTCCTATGAGGCTGCCCTTGACAGTACTGACTCAGCCCACTACAGCACTGAGTGTTCCTATGAGGCTGCCCTTTACATTACTGACTCAGCCCACTACAGCACTGAGTGTTCCTATGAGGTTGCCCTTCACAGTACAGACTCAGCCCACTACAGCACTGAGTCTTCCTATGAGGTTACCCTTCACAGTACTGACTCAGCCCACTACAGCACTGAGTCTTCCTATGAGGTTACCCTTCACAGTACTGACTCAGCCCACTACAGCACTGAGTCATCCTATAAGGTTACCCTTCTCAGTACTGACTCAGCCCACTACAGCACTGAGTCTTCCTATGAGGTTACCCTTCACAGTACTGACTCAATTCTCACTTTCCTGTGTCACTTAACAAATTATAGTTTATTTTTGATTCAAGCACTCTTATTATTATTCCATCACTTTTATTTATCCTAGCTTCATGTAATCACAGATCCCTTCATCACCTTATTTGATCTTTAATTAATAAATAAGCACTTATTCTTTGTGACAGCTTTATTGCTCATAACTGCATTTTTTATTTTAAGCATCGCATTGCAATATAAGTTTCTATTCTAATCACCTGTAAATTGATGCTATTTCCCTTGTCAACATCGTTGCCGGGTAATGTCTTGGGGATTTTACATGTATCCACCCCTATATGACTATACAGTCTTTGAATAGTTCGGTGGGCGTGCACTCGGGATCATCCCTGCGAGATTATTGGTCAGTATGCACGCTGTGATAGACGGATGTGAAGTGGCCGAGTGATTTCCGCCCTTACTGGATGTCTGTTTAATGACCACTTCCGCCCATACACTTAACAATTGGACACAGGGATGTTTCATCATTGACGTCCCCAAGTCTCCACCTGTGATACCTCCACTTTGATTAAGTACCTTTATTATCTAATACTTATGCTGGTATTGGCCCCATGAAGCGGCCCTTTCCACTTCTGCCCTCACTAGCTGCCATAATAATGATTACTTCCACCTCCACAGTGAACGGACAGACACTGTGATATATGATTTCTTCCACCCATAAGTTCCCACTTCCGGGAACCCCCTCCGACCCCTCAGTAACACTGAGTCGTTCATGCTCATCACACAGGGTATTTTAACCCTGCAGAGGGAAATTAGTTAGGACACCTTCAGGAAGTGAACAAGCCTGAGTACGGGTGAAACGCGTTTTCTAAACAAGGATCCAGACACCTGTGGATTTATTGCTGTGGCAGGTACCTCTGTATCAACACTGAGTGGTTCATGCTCATCACACCGGGTATTTTAACCCTGCAGAGGGAAACTAGTTAGGACACCTTCAGGAAGTGAACAAGCCTGAGTACGGGTGAAACGCGTTTTCTAAACAAGGATCCAGACACCTGTGGATTTATTGCTGTGGCAGGTACCTCTGTATCAACACTGAGTGGTTCATGCTCATCACACCGGGTATTTTAACCCTGCAGAGGGAAACTAGTTAGGACACCTTCAGGAAGTGAACAAACCTGAGTACGGGTGAAACGCATTTTCTAAACAAGGATCCAGACACCTGTGGATTTAAAGGTGTGGCAGGTACCTCTGTATCTACCCCCTTACATTATGTTACAGTGCGGTTTTTTGCTGCCCATATATGGTATACTGATTTGTAATGCTACATAGTCAACATTGTGTAACGTAAGAATCTTCATTAGCTTCTCAATGCTATTTGTGTGACACAATATTTAATTAGGTCATTTGTGCCTAATATTATATCAGCAGGATTATTTGAGGATTGCTTTCTTACACATTTTCACAGAAACACCTATTTTGTGACAAGGTTGCCGTCTTGTTTATTTTACTCTCACTTATTAGTCATTACTTTCTCTGACCAAACTAACAGGTCTGATTAATACAGATTTACTATACTGGTCTAATGAGATCGGATGTGGCACTGTGAGTGGTCACATCTATATCCAATCCTACTTTGCATGGTGCAAATGACCAGAACATTCTTTTAATTATTCCATCGGTGGATGACACACATAAAAATATATATTTTTAACATTTAATGATAAAAAATTTGAGTTTTATCTGTTTACGACTATAAATCATTTATTTTGCTTGAGTGCGCCCAAACAAGAGCCTTCTTTCTTTCTTCTCCTGGACTTGCCAGTATATCCAACACAGACGCCCACCGAAACAGCACTGTAAACGACTTGGCGGGGAATTGTTGGAGCGACTCTTTCTAAGGTGCGTTTAAGACACTTTTTAGAAAGATCACTCGAGAAAAATAGAAAATAAAATAAGAAAGCTTATGGCTGCTAAAAACCAGAAGCCCACTTGACCACGGCCTGACTCCTGCCACACCAGACAAAAAACTGATTTGCCTGAGCCAGGAGGTGGGGATATATGGACGGGCCCACTGCATGCTATGAGGCCAAAAGCTTAGACCGTTTGGTGCAAATCTGCTGTCGCGTCATCATATCCCAATGTTATCCTGTGGATAACCTGTGGACCCTGCAGGAGAAAAAACTGTAGCAGCAGCTGGGAGAGTTACATGAAATGAGGAGCTGGTGCAGCTGGTTAATAAGCTGGAGGAAATCACAGGAACTATACAGCAGCTGCAGCAAATAAAGAGTCAAAAGTTATCATAATGCTGATTCCACGGACCTGTGTGTGGCTGGCCGGGATGCTGATGCAAAGGAGATCCAAGCTGGTGGTGAAGGAAACCTGCAGAGTTCCAGCTTAGATGTGGAAAGCTGTGGAGGTGGCTCTCTAGGAGAAGGTAGATCTGATGGTGGGTGACAAAGTGCCAGATGTGGCAGCTTCTAGGTACACAATGTGGATCTGGTGGTGGCTGTGCTCTCAGGGTCTGGTCTAGGATTGGCTATCAACCATTGATGATCTGGAATCATTGATGGTTTATACCTGATGATAACTAGTTTTACCATCAAAGGAAGAGAGCCAGGTAGTTACCCGCCATCGATAGTAGCTGTGAAGATACTGGGTTCCAAATCACTCAGGCACAGTGGTAGATGAAAAACCAACAGTGGTTATTGAACTGAATGGGCTATAAACAGCTCAGCACACCTCTGTAATCCAATTCCACATGACAATTCCCACCACAAACTCCTGACAGAGCATCACTTCTTAGTCAAGGAGCATAGAATCTCTTTCAGCTCTCTGGTTAGCTCTACTTATACCCCCAGAAGCTTCATATTACATAGTGTGTGTGTGACTTCTTTGTCTAAGGATCTTACAGCATTGGAATACAATACATATTCTAATCAAGGTGATTACATCAGCCAGAGAGCAACCATGTCTGGTCAGCTCACTGTTGGACAATAGGGAGTAAATAAGAAGGGACAATGGTACCTTATATGACTCACCCTTTGAGTGTCCACTGTGGTGGTAGTAAACGATAGAAAACCAGGTCTAACATGAATACATTATCCAAAGGGTAACAGATAACGTAACACAATTGCATATATTAACAATATTAAGGTTGATTTAAACACAATATTGGGTGAGCAGTAATGGACATGTTATGGAGAATGAGGAAACAGATGAATGTATAGGGATATGGGGATAAAAAGTACATATTTGACATGAGAAATGAGGCATAGCTATATTGTAACAGACCTCTCATTTCCTCACAGTAGCCATGGGCCAGATGTTATTTCCCATCATTTACAGACTTCTGCCGCTGCACCGAGATGCTAGGCTGTCAGCCAGTAGCCCTGCACCGCTCCGGCTCTTACATATAGTGTGCTGTTCCAGCTGGGAATGGGATGCCCCATCCACCTCACTGACGTGACAGGCTCAGATGTCAGTCATGCAGCCCCACTGCGCCCACTCTCTCCATACTCATACATACATGCCTTTCTGGGAGTGTCTCGTCCTGGTTGTCAATGAGACAGTGTCTCTGGCACAGCTGTGTAATCATGATGTGAGTGTGTGTGCTGAGTAGTGAGTACTGCTAGCAGCAAGTCTCACAGCTTAACTGCAGTGTATCAGTGTGGTGGGGGTGGGAGAAGGGGGTTGCTACACCAATGAGTCAAGGAATGGAGTAGTTGCATGGGACTCACACAGCAGGTGGTGAAAAGCTTAAAAAGGAGGAGTGGTTGGAAGGGAAAGGAACTATTTATTTATTTTTTATTTATTAGCAGTTTCTTATATAGCGCAGCATATTCCGTTGCGCTTTACAATTAGAACAATTATAGAACAAAACTGGGCAAAGACAGACAGAGGTAGGAAGGCCCTGCTCACAAGCTAACAATCTATAGGGAAATAGGCATTGATACACAAGGATAGATGCTACCTGTCACATAATGGTTCCCCAGGTTGCTAGGTTAATGGGTTGTATATATGATCCCCCCGCAATGTTGGAAGACAAAATGTGAGGTTATGTGGACTGTACAGAGGGGATGTAACTGGATAGGGAAGCATTGAAGGTTATGTGTGTGGGTCAGGAATTTGGTAGGCTTGTCTGAAGAGATGAGTTTTCAGAGAACGTTTAAAGGTTTGGAGACTAGAGGAGAGTCTTATTGTGCGTGGGAGTGCATTCCACAGAGTGGGTGATGCCCGGGTAAAGTCCTGTAATTTTGAGTGGGAACAGGTAATACATTTGGATGAGAGACGCAGATCTTGTGCAGAGCGGAGAGGTCTGGTAGGGAGATATTTTGAGATTAGTGAGGAGATGTATGATGGTGCAGTTTGGTAAATAGCCTTGTATGTAAGTAAAAGTATTTTATATTTGACACGGTAGAATACCGGTAACAAATGGAGGGACTGACAGAGCGGATAAGCAGATGAAGAACGTCTGGCGAGGAAGATTAGCCTTGCAGCTGCATTTAAAATGGATTGAAGTGGTGATAGCCTATGTTTGGGAAGACCAGTAAGGAGACTATTACAATAATCAATGCGGGAGATGATGAGTGCATGGATTAGAGTTTTTGCAGTGTCTTGTATAAGATAAGGGCGTATTTTGGATATGTTTTTAAGGTGCATGTAACATGATTTAGAGACAGATTGAATGTGTGGAACAAAGGACAGTTCAGAGTCGAGGGTGACACCTAGGCTTGAGCTTGTGGGGTGGATAGTTGCATTGTCAACAGTTATAGAGATATCAGGTTGGTAACTACTCTTAGCCGGTGGGAAAATAATTAATTTGGTTTTGGAAATGTTGAGTTTGAGGTGGCGAGATGACATCCAAGATGAAATGGCAGACAGGCATCCAGTGACACGAGCCAATACTGGTGGTGACAAATCTGGGGAGGATAGGTAGATTTGAGTATCATCAGCATAAAAATGATACTGAAATCCAAAGGAGCTGATTAGTTTACCAAGAGAAGAGGTATAGATTGAGAAAAGCAGAGGACCTAAGACTGAGCCTTGCGGTACTCCAACTGATAGAGGTAGAGAAGAGGAGGTAGAATCAGAGAAGTGAACACTGAAAGAGCCATTAGATAGGTAGAATGAGAACCAGGAGAGGGCTGTGTCCTGAAGACCTAGAGATTGTAGTATTTGTATGAGAAGAGAGTGGTCAACAGTGTCATAAGCAGCAGAGAGATCTAGAAGAATGAGTAGTGTGTAATGGCCTTTTGATCTAGCAGTGACTAGATCATTCACTACTTTGGTCAGCGCTGTCTCTGTGGAGTGTTGGGCATGAAAGCCTGACTGAAGTGGGTCCAATAAGTTGTGGGAGTTAAGAATGTGTGTGAGGCGAGTGTAGGCAATTCCTCAAGTAGCTTGAAGGGACCTGGTAGCTGAGAAATGGGACGGTAGTTAGAGAGTGTGTTTGGGTCAGAGTTGTGTTTTTTTAGAATGGGAGTAATGACTGCATGTTTAAACAAAGAGGGAAAGATACCAGTAGAGAGAGAGATTACAGATTTTAGTTAAGGTTGGGATAAACACAGGAGACAAGGTTTTACTGACCTGTGAGGGTATAGGATCAAGAGGAGAGGTAGTGGAGTAGGAGGATGGAAAGACTGATGATACTTCATCTTCACTTGTGGGATCAAATGAAGAGAAAGTGCCAGACGGTTCAGGTAGGGAATTGAGCAGGTCACTGGCTGAGGAAGAGCATACCATTTCATCTCAGATTTTATCAATCTTATCCTTGAAGTAGGAAGCAAGTTCTTGTGCACTGATAGTAGCTAGTGGGGGAGGTGAGGGAGGGTAAAGAAGTGATTTAAACGTATTAAAAAGTGGCTTGGGGTTATTGGCATGATAAGAGATGAGAGATTGGAAATATGTTTGTTTGGCAGTGTCCAGGGCCTGATGATAGGAGTAGTAGGTAGTCTTATATGTGAGAAAGTCACTTGGATTCTGAGATTTACGCCACTGATGTTCTACTTTACGTGACAGTTTTTGTAGGTGTCTTGTTGATTTAGAGTGCCATGGTAGGCATCTAAGCCTACGTGGAGTGTGATGGGTAGCTGGAGCCACTTCATCAAGGGCACTCTCTAGGGTCTGCTGCAGGTGTGATATAGCAGTGTCAGGTGTAGTAAATGTAGAGATTGGTGAGAGCAGTTGTTGCAGGGAAGTGGAAAGCTGTTGAAAATGTATATTGGCCCTCATTCCGAGTTGATCGGTCGCAAGGCGAATTTAGCAGAGTTGCTCACGCTAAGCCGCCGCCTACTGGGAGTGTATCTTAGCATCTTAAAATTGCGACCGAAGTATTCGCAATATTGCAATTACAAACTACTTAGCAGTTTCAGAGTAGCTTCTGACTTACTCAGCATCTGCGATCAGTTCAGTGCTTGTCGTTCCTGGTTTGACGTCATAAACACTCCCATCGTTCGCCCAGACACTCCCCCGTTTCTCCGGCCACTCCTGCGTTTTTTCCGGAAACGGTAGCGTTTTCAACCACACGCCCATAAAACGCTGTGTTTCCGCCCAGTAACACCCATTTCCTGTCAATCACACTACGATCGCCGGTGCGAAGAAAAAGCTGTGAGTAAAAATACTATCTTCTTAGCAAAATAACTTGGCGCAGTCTCAGTGCGAACATTGCGCATGCGTACTAAGCGGATTTTCATTGCGATGCGATGAAAAATACCGAGCGAACGACTCGGAATGAGGGCCATTGTTAGTATTTCTGTGGGTTAGTAGGTTCAGAAGGGATTAGTGAGGGTAAGGACTCTCAAGGGAAATTGGAGTGGGATCCCACATGTACCAAAGTGGGTAAAGAGCAGCTTTTAGGAAGGAAATAGGTGAGCCAGACCCTGTGGTTGACCCTTCTCTACCTCATGTGGGGTGGAACTTTGGACTCTCCAGTTCCTCAGGAGGCTGTGGATTCTTTCTGCCCACTACCTGGTGGTTCTGTGGTCATCTCAGGCCATGAACCTCCCAGATGCCTGGCCTCCAGATAAATATGAAATGGTCATGGAGGTGGTCCTGGGCTCTGTACAGGAGGAGGTGGAACAAGCAAAGGAAAGTTTTGACCCTTCTGAAGGGGCAATGGTGGACATTGCGAATGGTGAAGGGAAGGTTTTTGTGGGTGAAGAGTGAGTTATGCCATATATAGCTGAAGCATGGGTCTTCAGCCTATATGATGTGCCACCATTAATGTGGCTTCTGTCTTGTCCGGCCAGCTTGATTTATGGGCTTTGTAATTTTTATAAGCAGGATAAAGGCTGAGTTTTTTATTTCTGCAGTAGACTAGAATAAGCCCAGACAGTCCACTTCCATTATACCACCGGAATGTGACGGTCAGTGACCACCGTGCCATCACTTACCTGTATGCTTATATGAAACAGAATGATGGAAAACTTACACGGTTTCTTTACATCTTTTGGGGTCCACTCCGAGATTAGATATTATGGCGTAATTACTCAGACGGGAATATAAAACAGATAAAAAAATAAAAGCTATAATGCAATAATTAGATGCAAACAAAAGCTTTTATTATGAAATCATACAGGGGAGTATCCGCACCATATAGATGTAACATACAACAAACCACCGCAGATGGAACCCGGGTGACTCTAATGCACATGATAATGTACAGGGTATATATGGATAGGATCTTGTATCAGAAAACACTCCATGTCAAGATGAGTGTCTGCAACAAGTTAGGTAAACTACAAGAAGTGAAAACACGTTCCAATGGCCGCCATATTGTCGTGCAGCAATACAGATTGTGGAAACTGGCATTACACATTCACACAAAGCACAAGATACAAAATAAACAGCAGAATAAAGACCTAAGCATTTGGGATGTATTATTTAGGAAGTAAATAGAGGTACATTAATGAAAAGTGTGAGTAGCAGTCATCAGTCTGCTTGTGAAGGTCTCTAGAGTGGAGGCCTCTTGGACTGTGCAAGGCAGTGAGTTCCATGGTCAAAGCTAAACGTTCAACCCATAAATGAATTACAGGAGATTCTTGGTACTGCTGGTAACAGTCCTTCATCTGTAGAAGCCAGCAGGGCAGTAAGGAGGCAGAAGCTGCTTCTAGTACCTTGGACCATGTAATGCTGGGCTGGGAAGGTCATTTAGTTAATTATGAAATAGATTTGTCATCTTACAGGCAGCCGGTGAAGGGAGTAGAGAATGGGTGTTATGAGGCTGGAACGGGCTGGTCAGGTAACAGCTTGGCTGCTGCATTCTGTACTAGCTGCAAGATATAGTGCCCTGAGGAAGCCTATGAGCGAAATGTGCATTGGCGTTAGGCTGATGTGTCTAATGTGCAATATATAAATGTTAGAAAAAGTGTCCGATCAAATGTGTGTACGTACATAGGAGAATGTGCCTCTGTTAACCTGCAGATAGCGTTACGACGAGCGGTGCAACTGCCCGCCCAGTCATAATACTATATGTGACTGGTAGAAATCTGAAATTAATTACTGCACTGATGAACATATAGTAGAAGTATTGATAATTAAGATCACAGGAGAAGGTGTTATTATTAGCCTGTATACAGTGTATCTAACGAGCGGTGCAACCGCTCGTCTCATTGTGAAACATATGTGATTGTTGGAAATTGGAAACTAATTACGGCACAGCCAAACTTGTAGCAGTATCTACACAGGAGAATGTGCTATTATTAGCCTGTATACAGTGTACCTGACGAGCGGTACAACCGCCCGTGCTACTGTAAAACATACGTGACTGTTAGAAATTAGAAACGAATTACAGTACTACCAAACTTACAGCAGTATCCTCAGGAATCAATAATCTCCATTGTGACATTTCACTGACGTGCTGCACCATAACAATCACTGCACTGCCAAACTTATAGGTGGAGTTTATAGCAATTAAAAACATAGGTGAATGTGTTATCATCAACCTGCATACAGCATACCAGATGAGCGGTGTAATTGCCTGTCTAATTGCAATAATATATACGACTGTTAGACACTTGAAAGCAATCACTGCACCGCTAAACATCTAGCAGGAGTACGCTTATTACCAAGTGTATAAGCATATGGATTGAGTTGGATCGAGATCTCTATTAATGAGAATGAGAACTGCGCAATATTAGCAGCAGAAAGCAAGAATCCAACTATAGAGGCACTAACTGCAACTACAGATTGCACGGTGATATATTTAAATCGTGCACATCATATCAGATGGGGCGCTGGATGACCACATAGGAGTTATTGCTGGCCCAAATTACTGTGTCAACTGACTATCTTTGGATCTTTTCTGAGTCACAGATCACATGGGAAATTAAAGGTGGTGATTCAGCAGGACATTGTAGTGACAATAATATTTTATAGCAAATTCACAGTCCAGCTTGCCAATATTATTCAGGCAACTGTGCCTAAATAGCACTTGATGTGGGTAATGTGACAACTTTGGGTGCTCTATTGAGTGACTTATCTCTTACCTCACATGTATCCTTTGCACTACAATAAAAGACACAATAAATCACCTTGAGTAAACGAACTCTGCAGGCATAATATGCAACACCCCAGGGATGGGATCGTGTGGAACCTGCAATAACTATTACAATATAGGATCTGTGTCTCTGTCTGAAATCATCTGTTAACCGACACACATTTACTATCATAATTATTAATACCATATTGCATCTGTGGAACACATCCCAGTAATGAGTATTATTGCAGTTAAATATTCACGTATTTCCCAGTAAGAACCTTTTATGTCAATATAACTCAGTGGGAACCAGTACGGTTTACGCACATTAGGACCATCTTATTACATAAATACAAAAGGCACTCGACACACCAGCTTTGTTTTTAATCTTTATTCACTTAATTTTCATTCTTTTTCACTTTCCTTACTATCTTTTATTACTTTGCTTGATTACAAATTTAAGGACAATACTAGTCTGATTAATATCCTTAATTATACATAAAATTAATAAATATTAAGTGTGGCAATTTTGCCTATAAATACGAATAACATAGGGATTTTTTAACAATTTATCAATAAAGAAAAATATTTTAATATATTGGATATTGGGTTGTGTGCACCGCACAAAAAAACTGATTTATTTTTTCTTTCCCCTCCCTTTGGGGATTTGACTTTATTCCTTGACCTAAATCAGTTGGTAGCACCTATAATTACCTTGAGAATGTCCCACGATTTATTCACTTAATTGTGATAGTGGTATTATTTAATATAAAGGTACCCCAAGTACATAAACTATCAGGACAGTTATATCCTGGTGCGGGTTACTCTCCAATTGGGAGGAGAATTTACTTTCTCCACCTTTTGGAAAACCTGAAAGCTCTGTAATTCTTTTGCTGGGTGACCCAGGTAGATGGCATTGCAGTAGTCTATGAACTTCTGAGGGAATCAAGAGCTTGATTCTGGTTATGGTCCACAGATGGAAGAATGAGGAATTGTATGTGGCGGATACCTGATGTCTGTGTCATCCACATACCAGGACAACACAAAGATTCAGCACACGTTCAGTATTTTGCGATTCTGAACACCAAAGCATAAATCCAGATGGTTGGTAAAGCTGTAGTCTTGTCCTTTGTTTGGGAGCTTCTATTATGTTTCACAAAGACTGAGTCACAGCCAACTGGCATCATCCACCCCTGGCGCTCAGCTAGACAACCATTTATTGGTATTAGGTTCTCAGTACATGGAGCAAAAAGCAGGTCATCTGCATAGCAGTGGTAGATCAGGCCATGACGTCTGATTATATCACCCAGTGGTAGCATGTATATTTTATAAAGCATAGGAGATCGGATTCACCCTTGAGGAACATTGGACGACAGTGATAATTATACTCCAGAAGATGTAAATGGTTTCGGACTTGGGTAATGTCTAATATGTTCAACAAGAGCAGATTTATTTCTCTCACAGCATGAAAATGGCTTCTCATCTGTGAAATCGCTGATGTTTAACAAGAACTGATTTCCGTGCAAAACATTTCCCACACTCAGAACAGGACTATGGCTTCTCACCTGTGTGACTCCTCTGATGTCTAACAAGATGTGATGTCGATGAAAAACATTTCCCACAGTCAGAACAGGAAAATGGCTTCTCACCTGTGTGACTTCTCTGATGTGTAACTAAATGTGATTTGTGTGCAAAACATTTCCCACACTCAGAACAGGAATACGTCTTCTCACCTGTGTGACTTCTCTGATGAATAACAAGATGTGATTTCCATGCAACACATTTCCCACACTCAGAACAGGAGTACGGCTTCTCACCTGTGTGACTTCTCTGATGACTAACAAGATGTGATGTCGATAAAAAACATTTCCCACACTCAGAACAGGAATATGGCTTCTCACCTGTGTGACTTCTCTGATGTATAACAAGAGCTGGTTTCTGTGCAAAACATTTCCTACACTCAGAACAGGAGTACGGCTTCTCACCTGTGTGACTTCTCTGATGACTAACAAGATGTGATGTCGATAAAAAACATTTCCCACACTCAGAACAGGAATATGGCTTCTCACCTGTGTGACTTCTCTGATGACTAACAAGATGTGATGTCGATAAAAAACATTTCCCACACTCAGAACAGGAAAATGGCTTCTCACCTGTGTGACTTCTCTGATGTGTAACAAGAACTGATTTACATGCAAAACATTTCCCACACTCAGAACAGGAAAATGGCCTCTCACCTGTGTGACTTCTCTCATGTCTAACAAGATATGATTTATATGTAAAACATTTCCCACACTCAGAACAGGAAAATGGCCTCTCACCTGTGTGAGCATGCTGATGAATAACAAAATGTGATTTGTATGCAAAACATTTCCCACACTCAGAACAGGAATATGGCTTCTCACCTGTGTGACTTCTCTGATGTGTAACAAGTTGTGATTTATATGCGAAACATTTCCCACACTCAGAACAGGAATACGGCTTCTCACCTGTGTGACTTCTCTCATGTCTAACAAGATATGATTTATATGTAAAACATTTCCCACACTCAGAACATGGAAATGGCCCGTCCCCTGCCTTAGCTGGCTGATGGGTAATAGGCTTTGTGTTCTGTGTAAAACATTTGGCATCTATAGAACAAGGAAACACTGTATCTACTGTCAGAGCTGTAACAGATGCACCAATATCAGAGTGATCAGGAGAACATTTCCCAGTATCAGAGGGATCAGCTGATAGAGCTGGATGAATAATTGGGGTAATGGGGTTAGCTCCTGGAGAATCCTGTCTACTGTCATTATCTGTTATTTCAGAATCTAGGGATAACATTAGATGTCCTTCTGAGATATTCCTGCTTGTGTGTCCATCTGCTGGAAATAAAATACATTAATATATATAATGAGTAGACAAGACCCAGGGTGTTACAGGATACAATATATAATTCTATAACTGACATTTTTACCTGTAATCATTGCTTTTATGTTTATTAAAAAACAAAAAAAGCTAGGATGCTTAGAATGGAGCTTGATCAACACTGAACGCTCATGTGGGATTACTAGAGGGGACGTGGATGCTCATGTGGGATTACTAGAGGTGACGTGGACGCTCACGTGGAATTACTAGAGGTGACACGGACACTCACGTGGGATTACTAGAGGTGACACGGACGCTCACGTGGGATTACTAGAGGTGACACGGACGCTCACGTGGGATTACTAGAGGAGACAGGGACGCTCACGTGGGATTACTAGAGGTGACAGGGACGCTCACGTGGGATTACTAGAGGGGACAGGGACGCTCACGTGGGATTACTAGAGGTGACAAGGACGCTCACGTGGGATTACTAGAGGTGACACGGACGCTCACGTGGGATTACTAGAGGTGACACGGATGCTCACGTAGGATTACTAGAGGTGACATGGACGCTCATGTGGGGTTACTAGAGGTGACATGGACGCTCATGTGGGATCACTAGAGGTGACACGGATGCTCATGTGGGATCACTAGAGGTGACATGGACGCTCATGTGGGATTACTAGAGGTGACATGGACGCTCATGTGGGGTTAATAGAGGTGACATGGACGCTCATGTGGGGTTACTAGAGGTGACATGGGCGCTCGTGGGGTTACTAGAGGTGACATGGACGCTCATGTGGGGTTACTAGAGGTGACATGGACATTCACGTGGGGTTACTAGAGGTGACATGGACGCTCACGTGGGGTTACTAGAGGTGACATGGATGTTCATGTGGGGTTACTAGAGGTGACATGGATGCTCACGTGGGGTTACTAGAGGTGACATGGGCGCTCATGTGGGATTACTAGAGGTTATATGGACGCTCATGTGGGATTACTAGAGGTGACATGGACGTTCATGTGGGATTACTAGAGGTGACATGGCCACTCATGTGGGATTACCAGAGGTGACAAGGACGCTCATGTGGGATTACTAGAGGTGACATGGACGCTCATGTGGGATTACTAGAGGTTATATGGACGCTCATGTGGGATTACTAGAGGTGACATGGACACTCATGTGGGATTACTAGAGGTGACACGGACGCTCATGTGGGATTACTAGAGGTGACATGGACGCTCATGTGTGATTACTAGAGGTGACATGGACGCTCATGTGGGATTACTAGAGGTGACATGGGATTTGCAATAATAAAACAGCAAAGAAGAGACAGTGCTGTCCTGTTTGTGCACTAATAAATAATATATAACCTTTATTAAGTACAGTAAAGTATGTAAGATAAATCAGTGATATATTAAACACAAAGGTAAATGTATAAAGGTGAATAAAGTAATAAAGAAACAAGTGTATTTGTTGTTAAACATCGGCATGTATATTATATTGGGTGATAATTGATTCAGTGCTGGTAATCCTGGTCAGTAAGAATATATTTATATATTACACCCATACGAGGATGGGATAAATTACACATTTAATAATATTGTGGCAGAGTTTCCTCCAGCGGTAATCTCAATGGAACATCATACTGTATGTATAAACACTGTGTGGGGGGGATTCAGTTCATCGCAAAAACTCCCTAACCAATTAGCCGCAAAAAGTTATTGGTGATATTTCTCCATAGATTTTTTATTTTGCTCACAAATGTCTGCGCACTGAGCAGTTGTGCGGTGTTAGAAGGAACTCATTTATAATAAGATTTTAAACCTATCGGTAAATCTATTTTTCCTAGTCCGTAGAGGATGCTGGGGACTCCGTAAGGACTATGGGGTATAGACGGGCTCCGCAGGAGACATGGGCACCTAAATAGAACTTTTCCTATGGGTGTGCACTGGCTCTTCCCTCTATGCCCCTCCTCCAGACCTCAGTTAGAGAACTGTGCCCAGAGGAGATGGACAATACAAGGCAGGATTTAAAAATCCAAGGGCAAGATTCATACCAGCCCACACCAATCAAACCATGTAACCTGGAACATACATAACCAGTTAACCGTATGAACAACAACAGTGACGGTCCAAAACCGACTCCAACTGTAACATAACCCTTATGTAAGCAACAACTATATGCAAGTCTTGCAGAGTTTCCGCACTGGGACGGGCGCCCAGCATCCTCTACGGACTAGGAGAAATAGATTTACCGGTAGGTTTAAAATATTATTTTCTCTTAAGTCCTAGAGGATGCTGGGGACTCCGTAAGGACCATGGGGTTTATACCAAAGCTCCCAATCGGGCGGGAGAGTGCGAATGACTCTGCAGCACCGACTGAGCAAAAGCTAGGTCCTCGTCAGCCAGGGTATCAAACTCCGACCAAGTCGCCGCACGGCAAAGCTGTAATGCCGAGACGCCTCGGGCAGCCGCCGAAGAAGAGCCCACCATTCCTAGTGGAATGGGCCTTAACCGAATTTGGAAGCGGCAATCCAGCCGCAGAATGAGCCTGCTGAATCGTATTACAGATCCAGTGAGCAATAGTCTGCTTCGAAGCAGGTGCGCCAATCTTATTAGCAGCATACAGGACAAACAGTGCCTCTGTTTTCCTAATTCTAGCCGTTCTGGCTACATAAATCTTCAAAGCCCTGACTACGTCCAGGGACCTGGAATCCTCCAAGTCACTCGTAGCCACAGGCACCAGATGGAATGAAGAAACCACTTTAGGCAAATATTGAGGGTGTGTCCTCAATTCCGCTCTATCCACATGAAAAATCAAGTAGGGGCTCTTGTGTGACAAGGCCGCCAATTCTGACACTCTCCTTGTCGATGCCAAGGCCAACTACATGACCACCTTCCAGGTAAGAAATTTAAACTCAACCCTGTTAAGTGGTTCAAACCAGTGTGATTTTAGGAACTGCAACAACACGTTCAGGTCCCACGGTGCCACTGGAGGCACATAAGGAGGCTGGATGTGCAGCACTCTCTTTACAAACGTCTGGACTTCTGGAAGAGAAGCCAATTCCCTCTGAAAGAAAATCGAAGGGCTGAAATCTGTACCTTAACAGAACCTAATTTCAGGCCCATATCCACTCCTGTCTGCAGGAAGTGGAGAAAACGCCCCAAATGAAAATCTTCCATAGGCGCGTTCTTGTTTTCACACCAAGACACATACTTTCGCCAGATACGGTGATAATGTTTCACCGTCACCTCCTTCCTAGCCTTTATTAAAGTAGGGATGACCTCCTCCGGAATCCCCTTCTCCGCTAGGATTCGGCGTTCAACCGCCATGCCGTCAAACGTAACCGCGGTAAGTCTTGGAATATACAGGGCCCCTGTTGCAACAGGTCCTCCCTCAGAGGGAGAGGCCAGGGATCTCCTGTGAGCATCTCTTGAAGATCTGAGTACCAGGCCCTTCGAGGCCAGTCTGGAACAACGAGTATCGTCTGTACTCTTCTTCGCCTTATGATCCTCAACACTTTTTTGATGAGAGGAAGAGGAGGAAACATGGAGACTGAGTGGAACACCCACGGTGTTACCAGGTAGTCTACTGCTACTGCCTGAGGGTCCAGAGACCTGGCACAATACCTCCGAAGCTTTTTGTTGAGGCGTGACGCCATCATGTCTATTTGAGGAATTCCCCAAAGACGTGTTATATCTGCAAAGACTTCTTGATGAAGTCCCCACTCTCCTGGATGGAGATCGTGTCTGCTGAGGAAGTCTGCTTCCCAGTTGTCCACTCCCGGAATGAAAACAGCCGACAGAGCGCTTACGTGATTTTCCGCCAAGCGAAGAATCCTTGCGGCTTCCGTCATCGCGACTCTGCTTCTTGTCCCGCCTTGGTGGTTCACATGAGCCACTGCTGTGACATTGTCTGATTGAATCAGAACTGGTAGGTTTCGAAGAAAACTCTACGCTTGTCGAAGGCCGTTGTATATGGCCCTGAGTTCCAACACGTTAATGTGTAGACAGGATTCCTGGTCTGACCACAGTCCCTGAAAATGTTTTCCTTGGGTGACTGCTCCCCATCCTCGGAGGCTCGCGTCCGTGGTTACCAGGATCCAGTCCTGAATTCCGAACCTGCGACCCTCCAGCAGGTCAGCACTTTGTAGCCACCATAGGAGAGACACCCTGGCCCTTGATGTAAGTGCAGATGCGACCCGGACCATTTGTCCAGAAAGTCCCATTGAAACGTCCTCGCATGGAACCTGCCGAAGGGGATGGCCTCGTAGTCCGCCACCATTTTTCCCAGAACTCGAGTGCATTGTTGAACCCTTTTCGGTTTTAGCAGGTCTCTGACCATGTTCTGGATGTCCTGGGCCTTCCCCAACGGAAGAAAAACCTTCATTTGTTCCGTATCCAGTATCATACCTAGGAACATTAGTCGAGTTGTCGGAATCAACTGTGACTTCGGTAGATTCAGAATCCAACCGTGTTGCTGGAGCACTCTCAGAGAGAGCGTTACACTGTTCAGCAATTTTCTCTCTTGATCTCACCTTTATCAGGAGATCGTCCAAGTATGGGATAATTGTGACTCCATGCTTGCGCAGGAGCACCATGATTTCTGACAAAATCCTCAGGGCCGTGGAAAGCCCAAACGGCAACGTCTGAAATTGGTAATGACAATCCTGTACAATGAATCTTAGGTATTCCTGATGGGAGGGATATATGGGGACATGAAGGTACGCATCCTTTATGTGCAGTGACACCATACTGGCTATAATCGTCCTGAGGGATTCCATCTTGAATTTGAATCTTTTCATGTACAGGTTTAGGGATTTTAGATGCAAAATAGGTCTTACCGAACCGTCCGGTTTCGGGACCACAAAGAGGGTTGAGTAGTAGCCTCTTCCCTGCTGGTTCAAGGGAACCCTGATAATTAGTTGCTGTAGACACAGCGTTTGAATTGCAGCTAACACTACATTCCGTTCTGGTGTAGAAGCTGGTAATGCCGACTTGAAATATCAGCGCGGAGGCACCTCTTCGAATTCCAGTTTGTAACCCAGGGAAACTATTTCCAACACCCAAGGATTCAGGTCTGAGCTGACCCAGGCCTGGCTGAAAAGTCGAAGACGTGCCCCCACCGGTGCAGACTCCCTCAGGGGAGCCCCAGCGTCATGCTGAGCGTTTTGAAGTAGCCGGGGAGGACATTTGTTCCTGGGCACTGGCCGAAGCGGGTTCTCTATCCCTCCAGCCTTACCTCTGGCAAGGAAGGAGGACCCCCGACCTCTTCTGGACTTTTGCGACCGAAAGGACTGCATCTGATACGGTGATATTTTCTTTTGCTGTTGGGGAATAAATGGTAAAAAATAAGATTTTACTCACCGGTAAATCTATTTCTCATAGTCCGTAGTGGATGCTGGGGACTCCGTAAGGACCATGGGGAATAAACGGGCTCCGCAGGAGACTGGGCACTCTAAACAAAGATTTAGTACTACCTGGTGTGCACTGGCTCCTCCCTCTATGCCCCTCCTCTAGACCTCAGTTAAGGAAACTGTGCCCGGAAGAGCTGACAGTACAAGGAAAGGATTTTTGGAATCCAGGGTAAGACTCATACCAGCCACACCAATCACACCGTACAACTTGTGATAACATACCCAGTTAACAGCATGAATAACAAACGAGCATCACTCAACGGATGCCACATAACATAACCCTTTAGTAAGCAATAACTATATACACGTATTGCAGAAAGTCTGCACTTGGGACGGGCGCCCAGCATCCACTACGGACTACGAGAAATAGATTTACCGGTGAGTAAAATCTTATTTTCTCTAACGTCCTAGTGGATGCTGGGGACTCCGTAAGGACCATGGGGATTATACCAAAGCTCCCAAATGGGCGGGAGAGTGCGGATGACTCTGCAGCACCGACTGGGCAAACACAAGGTCCTCCTCAGCCAGGGTATCAAACTTGTAGAATTTTGCAAATGTGTTTGAACCTGACCAAGTAGCAGCTCGGCAAAGCTGTACTGCCGAGACCCCTCGGGCAGCCGCCCAAGAAGAGCCCACCTTCCTTGTGGAATGGGCTTTCACTGATTTTGGATGCGGCAATCTAGCCGCAGAATGAGCCTGCTGAATCGTGTTACAGATCCAGCGAGCAATAGTTTGCTTTGAAGCAGGAGCACCCAGCTTGTTGGATGCATACAGGATAAACAGCGAGTCAGTCTTCCTGACTCCAGCCGTTCTGGTAACATAAATCTTCAAAGCCCGGACTACGTCAAGCAACTTGGAATCCTCCAAGTCATGAGTAGCCGCAGGCACCACAATAGGTTGGTTCAAATGAAAAGATGACAACACCTTTGGCTGAAATTGCGGACGTGTCCGCAATTCTGCCCTGTCCATATGGAAAACCAGATAGGGTCTTTTACATGATAAAGCCACCAATTCTGACACACGCCTAGCCGAAGCTAAGGCCAACAGCATGACCACTTTCCACGTGAGATACTTTAGCTCCACGGTTTTAAGTGGCTCAAACCAGTGGGATTTCAGGAAACCCAACACCACGTTAAGATCCCATGGTGCCACTGGTGGCACAAAAGGGGGCTGAATATGCAGCACTCCCTTAACAAACGTCTGAACCTCAGGCAGTGAAGCCAGTTCCTTTTGAAAGAAAATGGATAGGGCCGAAATCTGGACCTTTATGGACCCTCATTTTAGGCCCATAGACACTCCTGACTGTAGGAAGTGCAGGAACCGGCCCACCTGGAATTCCTCTGCAGGGGCCTTCCTGGCCTCACACTAAGCAACATATTTTCGCCATATACGGTGATAATGCTTTGCTGTCACGTCCTTCCTAGCCTTTATCAGCGTAGGAACAACTTCTTCGGAATGCCTTTTTCCGCTAGGATCCAGTGTTCAACCGCCATGCCGTCAAACGCAGCCGCGGTAAGTCTTGGAACAGACAGGGCCCTTGTTGCAACAGGTCCTGTCTGAGAGGCAGAGGCCATGGGTCCTCTGTGAGCATTTCTTGCAGTTCCGGGTACCAAGTCCTTCTTGGCCAATCCGGAACAATGAGTATTGTTCTCACTCCTCTTTTTCTTACAATTCTCAGCACCTCTGGTATGAGAGGAAGAGGAGGAAACACATAGACTGACTGGTACACCCATGGTGTTACTAGTGCGTCCATAGCTATTGCCTGAGGGTCCCTTGACCTGGCGCAATACCTTTTTAGCTTTTTGTTGAGGCGGGACGCCATCATGTCCACCTGTGGCAGTTCCCAACGATTTGCAATCTGTGTGAAGACTTCTTGATAAAGTCCCCACTCTCCCGGGTGGAGGTCGTGCCTGCTGAGGAAGTCTGCTTCCCAGTTGTCCACTCCCGGAATGAACACCGCTGACAGTGCTTGCAGGTGATTCTCCGCCCAGCGAAGAATCCTGGTGGCTTCCGCCATTGCCACCCTGCTTCTTGTGCTGCCCTGGCGGTTTACATGGGCCACTGCGGTGATATTGTCTGATTGAATCAGCACTGGTTGGTTTCGAAGCAAAGGCTCCACTTGACTCAGGGCGTTGTATATGGCCCTTAGTTCCAGGATACTGATGTGCAGAGAAGTCTCCTGACTTGACCACAGCCTCGGAGGCTTGCTTCCGTGGTCACCAGGACCCAGTCCTGTATGCCGAACCTGCGGCCTTCGAAGAGGTGAGCACTTTGAAGCCACCACAGAAGAGACACCCTGGCCTGGGGGACAGGGTGATCAGCCGATGCATCTGAAGATGCGATCCGGACCACTTGTCCAACAGATCCCACTGAAAGATCCTCGCATGGAACCTGCCGAAGGGAATGGCTTCATATGACGCCACCATCTTTCCCAGGACTCGCGTGCAGTGATGCACCGACACCTGTTTCGGTTTTAGGAGGTCTCTGACCAGAGTCACAAGCTCCTGAGCCTTCTCCGCCGGGAGAAACACCTTCTTCTGGTCTGTGTCCAGAATCATGCCCAGGAAGGGCAGACGCGTCGTAGGGATCAGGTGCGACTTTGGAATATTCAAGATCCACCCGTGTTGTTGCAACACTTCCTGAGAGTGTGCTAGGCCAATCAGCAACTGCTCCCTGGACCTCGCCTTTATGAGGAGATCGTCCAAGTATGGGATAATTGTAACTCCTTGCTTTCGAAGGAGTACCATCATCTCCGCCATTACCTTGGTAAATATTCTCGGTGCCGTGGACAGGCCAAACGGCAACGTCTGGAATTGGTAATGAGAGTCCTGTTCCACAAACCTGAGGTACTCCTGATGAGGAGGATAAATGGGGACATGCAAGTAAGCATCCTTGATGTCCAGCGACACCATAAAATCCCCCTCTTCCAGGCTTGCAATGACCGCTCTGAGCGATTCCATTTTGAACTTGAATTTCTTCAGATAAATGTTCAGGGATTTTAAATTCAAAACGGGTCTGACCGAACCGTCCGGTTTCGGCACCACAAACATTGTGGAATAGTAGCCCCTTCCATGTTGAAGAAGGGGAACCTTCACCACCACCTGCTGGAGATATAACTTGTGAATTGCTGCCAACACTACCTCACTTTCCATGGGAGAAGCCGGCAGGGCCGATTTTAGGTAACGGTGAGGGGGCGTCACTTCTAATTCCAGCTTGTATCCCTGAGACACAATTTGTATAGCCCAAGGATCCACCCGTGAGCGAACCCACTGGTGGCTGAAATTTCGGAGACGCGCCCCCACCGCTCCTGGCTCTGCCTGTGGAGCCCCAGCATCATGCGCTGGATTTAGTGGAGGCCGGGGAGGACTTTTGTTCCTGGGAACTAGCTGCATGGTGCAGCTTCTTTCCTCTACCCCTGCCTCTGGCAAGAAAAGATGCACTTCTGACTTTCTTGCTTTTTTGTGAACGAAAGAAGTGCATTTGGTAATACGGTGCATTCTTTGGCTGTGAGGGAACATATGGCAAAAAATTCGACTTCCCAGCCATTGCTGTGGAAACCAGGTCCGAGAGACCGTCCCCAAACAATTCCTCACCCTTGTAAGGTAAAACCTCCATGTGTTTTTTAGAGTCGGCATCACCAGTCCACTGCCGAGTCCACAGGAACCTTCTGGCAGAAGTCGACATTGCGTTTACTCTAGAGCCCAGTAGGCAAATATCCCTCTGGGCATCCCTCATATATAAGACAGTGTCTTTGATATGTCCCAGGGTCAGTAAAATAGTCTCCCTGTCCAGGGTATCTATCCCCTCAGACAGAGTATCTGTCCATGCTGCCACAGCACTACACATCCAGGCCGAAGCAGTTGCTGGCCTCAGTAGAGTACCAGAATGTGTATAAACAGACTTCAGGATACCTTCCTACTTCCTATCCGCAGGATCCTTTAGGGCGGCCGTATCCTGTGACGGCAGGGCCACCTTCTTAGATAAGCATGTCAACGCCTTATCTATCTACAGTTTCCTACTGTATTGTCTTACTGACCTGTAGTTTCCTATTGTATTGTCTTTACTGACCTATAGTTTCTTCTGTATTGTCTTACTGACCTATAGTTTCCTACTGTATTGTCATACTGACATATAGTGGCTTCTGTATTGTTTTACTGACCTAGTTTCCTTCTGTAATGTCTTACTGACCTATAGTTTCTTCTGTATTGTTTTACTGACCTATAGTTTCCTTCTGTATTCTTACTGACCTATAGTTTCTTCTGTAATGTCTTACTGACCTAGTTGCCTTCTGTATTGTCTTATTGACCTATAGTTTCCTTCTATATTGTCTTACTGACCTATAGTTTCCTACTGTATCACTGTCTTACTGACTTATAGTTTCCTGTCTTACTGACCTATAGTTTCCTACTGTATTGTCTTACTGACCTAAAGTTTCTTCTGTATTGTCTTAGGGCCCTACACACTAAAAGATTATCTGTCCAATCTGGCTGATTGGAAAGAAAATATGGCAATGTCTGGGAGCAAATGGCAATTTACTATTTGCTCTCAAAGATTGGAAAACAGACAAAAATGGACTTTCAGACAGATTGGTTACATTTGTTTCATTAAACCAATTTATCTGAACTGTGTTTGTCCATTTTCTTGATTTTAGGAGCAAATGGTTGATTGTCATTTGCTCCCAGACATTGCCGGATTTTCTTTCCAATCAGCCAGATTGGACAGATAATCTTTAAGTGTGTAGGGCCCTTTACTGAACTATAGTTTCTGACTGTATTGTCTTACTGACCTATAGTTTCCTACTGTATTGTCTTACTGACCTATAGTTTCTGACTGTATTGTCTTACTGACCTATAGTTTCCTACTGTATTGTCTTACTGACCTATAGTTTCTTCTGTATTGTTTTACTGACCTATAGTTTCTTCTGTAATGTCTTACTGACCTATAGTTTCTTCTGTATTGTCTTACTGACCTATAGTTTCCTTCTGTATTGTCTTACAGACGTATAGTTTCCTATATACATAGTTTTCCTGTCTATGTATAGTAGGTATGGAAGAGATAACTACCATACATAGACAGTATATATAAGCCTCAGCGTCTCCCTTCTGAAAATGATAATGAATAAGGTGTGTGTGTGGATACCATGCACATGTAACTGATTCTATTTACAGGAAACAATAGGGAGAGCCCACGGCTGTCTGAAAGTGTTCTAGATGGTAAAGTATTACACATATGAATATATTTCTTCTAAATAAAATATTTTTCACCCCGGTTGATATAATACTGACAATTCAGTCAATAGTAATCTTTCTTTTAATTAAGTAGGATCAATTTATATGAATTTTTAGTGAATAGTTATTAAAGGTTATATTTTAATTGCAATTAAGTTAACAAGAGTGCTCCCAAAAAGGAAGTTTACTTCTTTCTTTCCGGACCGCTCTTCTATGCAGAAGGGAAATATCTGCTGTTTATTGAGAGATGCTCCCTGTAAGGAAATTACCACTTGTAGCTGAAATTGCAAAAGACCCCTCCCCTTGCATCAGGTAAATTAATGTCTCCTATGATTATGACTTCTCCCTTTAAAGCCATTTTACTGATGTCCAACAATAGATTCCTGTTCAAATCCTGCCCCTGGCCACGTCATCTATAGATCACCCCAATGCGAATAATGTCCTTTCCCCCGGATTCTGTGGTGACCAAAAGGGCTTCAGATTTGTCTTAAATATTTTGTATTAATTGAAGTAGCATTCATGCTTTTTTTCCCACATACATTGCTACCCTCCCTCCTACACTGACCATTCTATCCTTTCTAAATAAATTCTATCCTGGTATAGATATGTCCCAGTCATGATTCTCATTGCACTATGACTCTGTAATTGCCACAATATCCAGGTTATCCCTGTTCATTATCACAATTAGCTCTGGAATTTTGTCTCCTAAGCTCCTAGCATTTGCACACATAGCTTTAAGAATTATGTCTGTGCATCTGTTATTAGTAGCCATGTCCAGACAGTACAAAATAAATGACAAGTTTAAAGTTGAAATTACCTGCTTGGTGATGTTGTTCAGTATTTGGTATTTGTTTTTTTAACTAATCAGGAATCACACTCTGTCCTTTACACCATGACTACACCTCGCTAAATGTAAAGATATAAACCTGACCACAAATGGCCAAATAGGTCTACTATATACAAGGCGTTATTTAATACCTGCATCATCTAACAAAATGAAGGTTATTTAATAAAAGGTTGCTAAACTGAGAAATTTAGATCCCATACAAATTAGGCGCGCCACAAAAAACACACTACTACTTATATATGATCCATAAAAACTTCTGCTTGTTACTTTTAATAACACTATAGTGATGTGTGTAATAACTCTCTACATGTGATGTTTGTCATGGATAGCCTTGTGTTATAAACACCCAACTGAGAACAGTGCTGATGGCGGAGGAGGGTGTAGGATAAGAGATTGCTGTAGTGACTGAGCAATGAGAATATGTTACTTCTGTAATAAGTGTTTTTTACTCACCTGTGCTGATATCTGTAGGGATCTCATCTTCCTTACACTGCTGATCACCCCTCACATACGTCTCTTCTTCTCCATCTATATCTTCTGCCTTTATATCAGTCACATACGTCTCTTCTTCTCCCTCTGTATCTTCTGCCTTGATATCAGTCACATACGTCTCTTCTTCTCCCGCTATATCTTCTGCCTTTATATCAGTCACATACATCTCTTCTTCTCCTTCTGTATCTTCTGTCATCATATCAGTCGCATATGTCTTTTCTTCTCCCTCTGTATCTTCTGCCTTTATATCAGTCACATACGTCTCTTCTTCTCCCTCTGTATTTTCTGTCTTTATATCAGTCACATACGTCTCTTCTTCTCCCTCTGTATCTTCTGCCTTTATATCAGTCACATACGTCTCTTCTTCTCTCGCTATATCTTCTGCCTTTATATCAGTCACATACGTCTCTTCTTCTCCCTCTATATATTCTGCCTTTATATCAGTCACATACGTCTCTTCTTCTCCCTCTGTATCTTCTGCCTTTATATCAGTCACATACGTCACTTCTTCTCCCTCTATATCTTCTGCCTTTATATCAGTCACATACGTCTCTTCTTCTCCCTCTGTATCTTCTGTCATCATATCAGTCACATACGTCTCTTCTTCTCCCTCTGTATCTTCTGCCTTTATATCAGTCACATACGTCTCTTCTTCTCTCGCTATATCTTCTGCCTTTATATCAGTCACATACGTCTCTTCTTCTCCCTCTATATATTCTGCCTTTATATCAGTCACATACGTCTCTTCTTCTCCCTCTGTATCTTCTGCCTTTATATCAGTCACATACGTCACTTCTTCTCCCTCTATATCTTCTGCCTTTATATCAGTCACATACGTCTCTTCTTCTCCCTCTGTATCTTCTGTCATCATATCAGTCACATACGTCTCTTCTTCTCCCTCTATATCTTCTGTCTTTATATCAGTCACATACGTCACTTCTTCTCCCTCTATATCTTCTGCCTTTATATCAGTCACATACGTCTCTTCTTCTCCCTCTGTATCTTCTGTCATCATATCAGTCACATACGTCTCTTCTTCTCCCTCTATATCTTCTGTCTTTATATCAGTCACATACGTCTCTTCTTCTTCCTCTGTATCTTTTCCCGTTATATCATTCACATATGTCTCTTCTTCTCCCTCTATATATTCTGCCTTTATATCAGTCACATATGTCTCTTCTTCTCTCCTTATATCTTCTGCCTTTATACGAGAAAGACGTTCTACCTAAATAACCCAAAAAAAGATGATTTTGGTACTTACCGATAAATCCATTTCTCTAAATCCTCTAGGGGACACTGGAGTCTTATACAGTAGGGGTGTGAAGCTTGCAACCGGAGGTGTGGCACAATCTAAAATTAGCATTGTCTGCACAGCCGGCACCTCCCCCTTCACATCCCTCCTCCCTCAGTTTGAAAAATTTGACTGAGAGAATAGGACATAATATTATAGCACTGTCAGAGTCGGTTTAGTTTGTGTCCCCGGAGGGGGCGCTAGTGGGTCAGTGGAGGTAGGAGGAATGAAGTGAGGAGGCAGGATTGGATTTCTGCGCATGTGCACAATGTAGTTTTATTAACAACGAAAAGTCCAGATAATAATGCAGCAGAAAATAAACAAACGCAATGCAATGGTATTGGCAATGGTAATGGCAATGATAGGAATACAGCTTGGGAGCTGAAAGTCTATGGCAGTGTATGATATGCAGACATGAACCAGAATAGTTAAAACATGGAGCCAGCAGAGGTGAAAATAATGGTAGCAAGCCTGGTAGCAGAGCAGGAGACTTGATGTTAAATGTCCACTGTGCTGTTGGAAGTGCACAGGCAGCCTGCAGGCTGAATCACAGGTGAGATGACGGAATGCACCTGGAGAGAGAGTCTCTACTGATGAAGGCTGGAGCACACTGCAGATGGTGGAGGTGAAGCCAGAGAGGTATTGCTGTAGTGCTGGTGCTTGTAGTTCCACGGAGGTAACAGAGGTACAGGAGAATATCCAGGAACACGGAGGATCAGGAGAATATCCAGGAACACGGAGAAACAGGAGAACAGGTCCAGACACACGGGTCGCAGGAGTGACACAAAGTTCAGGACAACCTCTGACTCACCCTGCAGCTCATGATATACCCCCTGACCGGCAGGTATTGGCTGGAGTGAGACAAGGGGGTGCGGCCAAGCTCCGGATTGGCTGCCGCACTTACACTGGGGAATACTGTCATGGCGGCGCCCATGCCGCGGCCCGGCAGGAACGCGGCGCGCTCTCACGCCCGTTGACTCCAGGGGCGCTTCCAGGCCTGAGATGGCATCCAAGAGCAGGGTGACAGATGACAGCAACATGCAGTGACCCCGGACGGAGTCCGCTCCGGCGGACAGACATAACAGCGGTGAGTCGATTCCTGACAGTACCCCCTCCCTTAAGGGTGGGCACCGAACACCCACGTGGCTTGGAAGGATGAAACCTGTGGAAAACACGGACCAACCTGGGAGCGTGGACATCAGCAGAATTCACCCAACTCCTCTCCTCAGGACCGTAGCAGGCCCAGTCGATGAGATATTGCAGACGACCATACTGGTGACGGGAGTCCAGAATCTTCTCTATCTCGAACTCTATGCCCCGCTGAGTTGGAATTCTTGGCCAGCTGGAAGAGCTCTTTGGAAGCGATTCAGGACTAATGGTCTGAGGAGAGAGACATGGAAAGCATTAGGAATTCGCAAGGAAGGGGGTAATTTGAGCTTGTAAGCCACAGGACTAAGAACTCTTTCGATGGAGAAAGGACCGATGAAGCGTGGTGCAAACTTCATCGAAGGCACTTTAAGACGAAGATGCCGGGTGGAAAGCCAAACTTTATCACCAGGTTTCAGGCTGGGAACTGCACGTCTTTTGCGGTCGGCAAAGAACTTGTACCGGGCAGAAGCCTTTTTGAGTGAAGTATGAATCTTCTTCCAAATTGACGAGAACTGACTGAGGACAGTAGTGGCAGCAGGAACATCGATGCTAGGAAGGTCTTGAAATCAGGAACACGTGGATGTTGCCCATAAACAGCGAAGAACGGAGTAGTTTCAGTAGCTGTGTGGTAGCGGAAATTGTGAGCGAATTCAGCCCACGGGAGCAAATCCACCCAGTCATCTTGGGAAGATGATATGTACAGTCTCAGGAAAGTCTCCAACTCCTGGTTTACCCTCTCTGTCTGCCCATTCGTCTGAGGATGATAAGCTGATGAGAACTTGAGATGGACCTGCATGGCAGAACAGAGAGCTCTCCAAAACCTTGCCACAAACTGAACTCCACGGTCAGATATTATTTCAGTGGGTAGTCCATGTAAACGGAAAATCTCCCGTAGGAAGATTTGGGCCAGTTTTGGAGCTGAAGGAAGTCCTTGGAGTGGAACAAAATGAGCCATTTTGGTAAATCTGTCGACCACTACCCAGATGGTATTGAATCCTTGGGAGGAGGGAAGGTCAGAGATAAAATCCATAGACAGATGTGACCAAGGACGGCTGGGAATGGATAATGGCTGTAACTGACCTGCTGGAGACTGACGAGGAGTCTTGTGCTGCACACATTTAGGACAAGACGCCACAAAGTCTTTGATGTCGACTTTCATCTTCGGCCACCAGTATGTCTCGGAGAGAAATTTAAAAGTCTTTAGGACACCAGGATGCCCAGTAAATTTAGACTGATGAGCCCAAGACAGCAACTTAGAACGGAGTTCAGGAGCAACAAAAGTCTTACCAGGAGGCGGAGCTGGAGAAACTTGTGATGAGGCAAATGCAACAGGATCCAGGATGGAGCGTGGTACTGGATCGGACATCTCGTCCTCGGATTCCATGGATCGAGACAAGGCATCTGCTTTGGTATTCTGAGAACCTGGGCGGAAATGGAGCTTAAAATTAAAACGGGAGAAGAACATAGCCCATCGGGACTGGCGAGGATTAAGGCACTGAGCTGCCTTCAAATAGAGCAGGTTTTTATGATCCGTATAGATGTTAAATGGAAACTTCGCCCCTTCCAGGAGATACCTCCATTCCTCAAGGGCCAGTTTAATCGCCAGAAGCTCTTGATCTCCGATGGAATAATTAACTTCTGCAGGAAGAAATTTGCGGGAAAAGAATCCACAGGGATGAATCTTCCCATCAGCTCCCATCTGAGAGAGAACAGCTCCCACTCCTACTGTGGAAGCATCCACCTCCAACTCGAATGGCTTATTAACATCGGGCTGTAACAAAACTGGGGCGGTCATAAAAGCCATCTTGATTTTTTGAAACGCAGCCAGGGCATCTTCTGACCAGTTGGAATGATCTGCCTCTTTTCGAGTTAAGCTAGTAATAGGAGCAATGAGAGTTGAAAAGCCTCGGATGAATTTCCTATAATAATTGGCGAAGCCCAGGAATCGTTGAATGGACTTGAGAGTATTCGGAATGGACCAACTGGCAATAGCTTCCAATTTTGCCGGGTCCATCTGGAGATCCGATCCAGAAATTATATACCCCAGGAAGGGTATGGAGGCAACTTCAAAGGTACACTTGGATAATTTGCCGTAGAGACGGTTCTCACGAAGACGTCGACTACGAGATATTTGTACAGAACGTCACAGAAGATTTCATTAACAAAGTGCTGGAACACTGCTGGGGCATTGCTCAACCCGAATGGCATTACCAGGTACTCGTAATGGCCATCCCGAGTATTGAAAGCCGTCTTCCATTCATCACCGCTGCGTATTCTGATGAGATTGTTGTAACGTATCAATCCGAGAGGACATCCCTTGCAGAAATTGGAATATCTGCTGCTGCACAGCCTCTTGTCCATCCAAACGGGAGACCAGATTTTGTAAGGCCCCTGACCCCACACTCTGACCACCGTCCGAGTCCATCGGTCCTGAACTTACTGTCAGAGTCGGTTTAGTTTGTGTCCCCGGAGGGGGCGCTAGTGGGTCAGTGGAGGTAGGAGGAATGAAGTGAGGAGGCAGGATTGGATTTCTGCGCATGTGCACAATGTAGTTTTATTAACAACGAAAAGTCCAGATAATAATGCAGCAGAAAAATAAGAATTTACTTACCGATAATTCTATTTCTCGTAGTCCGTAGTGGATGCTGGGAACTCCGTAAGGACCATGGGGAATAGCGGCTCCGCAGGAGTCTGGGCACATCTAAAGAAAGCTTTAGGATCACCTGGTGTGCACTGGCTCCTCCCCCTATGACCCTCCTCCAAGCCTCGGTTAGGATACTGTGCCCGGACGAGCGTACACAATAAGGAAGGATTTTGAATCCCGGGTAAGACTCATACCAGCCACACCAATCACACTGTACAACTTGTGATCTGAACCCAGTTAACAGCATGATAATAGAGGAGCCTCTAGAAAAGATGGCTCACTACAGCAATAACCTGAATTTTTTGGTAACAATAATTATGTACCAGTATTGCAGACAATCCGCACTTGGGATGGGCACCCAGCATCCACTACGGACTACGAGAAATAGAATTATCGGTAAGTAAAATTCTTATTTTCTCTGACGTCCTAGTGGATGCTGGGAACTCCGTAAGGACCATGGGGATTATACCAAAGCTTCCAAACGGGCGGGAGAGTGCGGATGACTCTGCAGCACCGAATGAGAGAACTCCAGGTCCTCCTCAGCCAGGGTATCAAATTTGTAGAATTTTACAAACGTATTTGCTCCTGACCAAGTAGCTGCTCGGCAAAATTGTAAAGCCGAGACCCCTCGGGCAGCCGCCCAAGATGAGCCCACCTTCCTTGTGGAGTGGGCATTTACAGATTTTTGGCTGTGGCAGGCCTGCCACAGAATGTGCAAGCTGAATTGTACTACAAATCCAACGAGCAAAAGTCTGCTTAGAAGCAGGGCAGGAGCACCCAGCTTGTTGGGTGCATACAGGATAAACAGCGAGTCAGATTTCCTGACTCCAGCCGTCCTGGAAACATATATTTTCCGGGCCCTGACAACGTCTAGCAACTTGGAGTCCTCCAAGTCCCTAGTAACCGCAGGCACCACAATAGGTTGGTTCAGGTGAACGCTGAAACCACCTTAGGGAGAAACTGAGGACGAGTCCTCAATTCCGCCGTGTCCGAATGGAAAATCAGATAAGGGCTTTTACAGGATAAAGCCGCCAATTCTGACACGCACCTGGCCCAGGCCAGAGCCAACAGCATGACCACTTTTCCTGTGAGATATTTTAACTCCACAGATTTAAGTGGGTCAAACCAATGTGACTTTTGGAATCCAAAAACTACATTGAGATCCCAAAGTGCCACTGGAGGCACAAAAGGAGGCTGTATATGCAGTACCCCTTTTTACAAACGTCTGAACTTCAGGGACTGAAGCTAGTTCTTTTTGGAAGAAAATTGACAGAGCCGAAATTTGAACCTTAATGGACCCCAATTTCAGGCCCATAGACACTCCTGTCCTGTTTACAGGAAATGTAGGAATCGACCCAGTTGACTTTCCTCCGTCGGGCATTACTGGCCTCGCACCACGCAACATATTTTCGCCAAATGCGGTGATAATGTTTTGCGGTTACATCTTTCCTGGCTTTGATCAGGATAGGGATGACTTCATCCGGAATGCCTTTTTCCTTCAGGATCCGGCGTTCAACCGCCATGCCGTCAAAACGCAGCCGCGGTAAGTCTTGGAACAGACAGGGTCCTTGCTGGAGCAGGTCCCTTCTTAGAGGTAGAGGCCACGGATCCTCCGTGAGCATCTCTTGAAGTTCCTGTTACCAAGTCCTTCTTGGCCAATCCGGAGCCACGAATATAGTGCTTACTCCTCTCCATCTTATCAATCTCAGTACCTTGGGTATGAGAGGCAGAGGAGGGAACCCATACACTGACTGGTACACCCACGGTGTTACCAGAGCGTCTACAGCTATTGCCTGAGGGTCCCTTGACCTGGCGCAATACCTGACGAGTTTTTCCCAACGGTTTATACTCATGTGGAAGACTTCTGGGTGAAGTCCCCACTCTCCCGGGTGGAAGTCGTACTGAGGAAATCTGCTTCCCAGTTGTCCACTCCCGGAATGAATACTGCTGACAGTGCTATCACATGGTTTTTCGCCCAGCGAAGAATCCTTGCAGCTTCTGCCATTGCCCTCCTGCTTCTTGTGCCACCCTGTCTGTTTACGTGGGTGACTGCCGTGATGTTGTCCGACTGGATCAACACCGGCTGACCTTGAAGCAGAGGTCTTGCTAAGCTTAGAGCATTGTAAATGGCCCTTAGCTTCAGGATATTTATGTGAAGTGATGTCTCCAGGCTTGACCATAAGCCCTGGATATTCCTTCCCTGTGTGACTGCTCCCCAGCCTCGCAGGCTGGCATCCGTGGTCACCAGAACCCAGTCCTGAATGCCGAATCTGCGGCCCTCTAGAAGATGAGCACTCTGCAACCACCACAGGAGGGATACCCTTGTCCTTGGTGACAGGGTTATCCGCTGATGCATCTGAAGATGCGACCCGGACCATTTGTCCAGTAGGTCCCACTGGAAAGTTCTTGCGTGGAATCTGCCGAATGGGATTGCTTCGTAGGAAGCCACCATTTTTACCCAGAACCCCTGTGCATTGATGCACTGAGACTTGGCTCGGTTTTAGGAGGTTCCTGACTAGCTCGGATAACTCCCTGGCTTTCTCTTCCGGGAGAAACACCTTTTTTTTTTTTTTTTCTGGACTGTGTCCAGGATCATCCCTAGGAACAGAAGACAAGTCGTCGGAACCAGCTGCGATCTTGGAATATTGAGAATCCAATTGTGCTGCCGCAACACTACCTGAGATAGTGCTACACCGACCTCCAACTGTTCCCTGGATCTTACCCTTATCAGGGAGTCGTCCAAGTAAAGGATAACTAAAATTCCCTTCCTTCGAAGGAATATCATTATTTCGGTCATTACTTTAGTAAAGACCCGGGGTGCCGTGGACCATCTCTACGGCAGCGTCTGAACTGATAGTGACAGTTCTGTACCATAACCTGAGGTACCCTTGGTGAGAAGGGTAAATTTTGACATGAAGGTAAGCATCCTTGATGTCCCAAGACATCATGTAGTCCCTTCTTCCAGGTTCGCAATCACTGCTCTGAGTGACTCAATCTTGAATTTGAACCTCTGTATGTAAGTGTTCAAAGATTTAGAATCGGTCTCACCGAGCCGTCTGGCTTTGGTACCACAATAGTGTGGAATAATACCCCATTCTCTGTTGCAGGAGGGGTACCTTGATTTTCACCTGCTGGGAATACAGCTTGTGAATGGCTTCCAAAACTGCCTCCCTGTCAGAGGGAGACGTCGGTAAAACCGACCTTTTGGAAACGGCGAGGGGAAGACGTCTCGAATTCCAATTTGTACCCCTGAAATATTACCTGAAGGATCCAGGGGTCTACTTGCGAGTGAGCCCACTGCGCACTGAAATTCATTGAGAACGGGCCCCCACCGTGCCTGAGCTTGTAAAGCCCTAGCGTCATACTGAGGGCTTGGCAGAGGCGGGAAAGGGTTTCTGTTCCTGGGAACTGGCTGATCTCTGCAGCCTTTTTCCTCTCCCTCTGTCACGAGCAGAAAAGAGGAACCTTTTGTCCGCTTGCCAACAAAGGACTGCGCCTGATAATACGGCGTCTTATTTGGAGAGGCGACCTGGGGTACAAACGTGGATATCCCAGCTGTTGCCGTGGCCACCAGGTCTGAAAGACCGACCCCAACTGTCCCCTTTTTTTAAGCAATACTTCCAAATGCCGTTTGGAATCCGCATCACTTGACCACTTTACTGGTAGAATTTGGACAACTCACTTATACTTGATGCCAGTCGGCAAATATTCCTCTGTGCATCATGCATATATAGAAATGCATCTTTTAAATGCTCTATAGGCAATAATATACTGTCCTTATCTAGGATATCAATATTTCCAGTCAGGGAATCCGACCACGCCAACCCAGCACTGCACATACAGGCTGAGGCAGTATAACACCAGTATGTGTGTAAATACATTTTAGGATACCCTCCTGCTTTCTATCAGCAGGATCCTTAAGGGCGGCCATCTCAGGAGAGGGTAGAGCCCTTATTCTTACAAGCGTGTGAGCGCCTTATCCCCCCTAGGGGGTGTTTCCCAACGCACCCTAACCTCTGGCGGGAAAAGGTATACTGCCAATAACTTTTTAGAAATTATCAATTGTTATCGGGGGGAAACCCACGCATCATCACACACCTCATTTTATTTCTCAGATTCAGGAAAACTACAGGTAGTTTTTCCTCACCAAACATAATACCCCTTTTTGGTGGTACTCATATTATCATGTAATTTTGAAAAACACGGTTGTCTCTTCACCGTCGACACAGGAGTCAGTATCCGTGTCGGCGTCTGTATCTGCCATCTGAGGTAACGGGCGCTTTAGAGCCCCTGACGGCCTATGAGACGTCTGGACAGGCACAAGCTGAGTAGCCGGCTGTCTCATGTCAACCACTGGCTTTATACAGAGCTGACACTGTCACGTAATTTTCAACAGTACATCCACTCAGGTGTCGACCCCCTAGGGGGTGACAGCACTATTACAGACAATTTTCTCCGTCTCCACCTCATTTTTCTCCTCATACATGTCGACACAAACGTACCGACACACAGCACACACACAGGGAATGCTCTGATAGAGGACAGGACCCCACTAGCCCTTTGGGGAGACAGAGGGAGAGTTTGCCAGCACACACCAGAGCGCTATATATATACAGGGATAACCTTATATAAGTGTTTTCCCCTTATAGCTGCTTTTAATACTGCGCCTAATCAGTGCCCCCCTCTCTTTTTTTTAACCCTTTCTGTAGTGTAGTGACTGCAGGGGAGAGCCAGGGAGCTTCCCTCCAACTGAGCTGTGAGGGAAAATGGCGCTTGTGTGCTGAGGAGATAGGCTCCGCCCCTTCACGACGTCCTTATCTCCCGCTTTTTTCTGGAAAACTGGCAGGGGTTAAATGCATCCATATAGCCCAGGAGCTATATGTGATGCATTTTTTTAGCCATATAAGGTTTTTTCAGTGTTTTATTGCGTCTCAGGGCGCTCCCCCCCCAAGCGCCCTGCACCCTCAGTGACCGGAGTGTGAAGTGTGCTGAGAGCAATGGCGCACAGCTGCAGTGCTGTGCGCTACCTTATTTGAAGACAGGAACGTCTTCTGCCGCCGCTTTTTCCGGACCTCTTCGCTCTTCTGGCTCTGTAAGGGGGCCGGCGGCGCGGCTCCGGGACCCATCCAGGCTGTACCTGTGATCGTCCCTCTGGAGGTTAATGTCCAGTAGCCAAGAAGCCCAATCCACTCTGGAAGCAGGTGAGTTCGCTTCTTCTCCCCTTAGTCCCTCGATGCAGTGAGCCTGTTGCCAGCAGTACTCACTGAAACTAACAAATCTAATCTAAAACTTTCACTAAGAAGCTCAGGAGAGCCCCTAGTGTGCACCCTTCTCGTTCGGGCACAGAGATCTAACAGAGGCTTGGAGGAGGGTCATAGGGGGAGAAGCCAGTGCACACCAGGTGATCCTAAAGCTTTCTTTAGATGTGCCCAGACTCCTGCGGAGCCGCTATTCCCCATGGTCCTTACGGAGTTCCCAGCATCCACTAGGACGTCAGAGAAATAAACAAACGAAATGCAATGGTATTGGCAATGGTAATGGCAATGATAGGAATACAGCTTGGGAGCTGAAAGTCTATGGCAGAGTATGATATGCAGACATGAACCAGAATAGTTAAAACGTGGAGCCAGCAGAGGTGAAAATAATGGTAGCAAACCTGGTAGCAGAGCAGGAGACTTGATGTTAAATGTCCACTGTGCTGTTGGAAGTGCACAGGCAGCCTGCAGGCTGAATCACAGGTGAGATGACGGAATGCACCTGGAGAGAGAGTCTCTACTGATGAAGGCTGGAGCACACTGCAGATGGTGGAGGTGAAGCTAGAAAGGTATTGCTGTAGTGCTGGTGCTTGTAGTTCCACGGAGGTAACAGAGGTACAAGAGAATATCCAGGAACACGGAGGATCAGGAGAATATCCAGGAACACGGAGGAACAGGAGAACAGGTCCAGACACACGGGTCGCAGGAGTGACACAAAGTTCAGGACAACCTCTGATTCACCCTGCAGCTCATGATATACCCCCTGACCGGCAGGTATTGGCTGGAGTGAGACAAGGGGGTGCGGCCAAGCTCCGGATTGGCTGCCGCACTTACACTGGGGAATACTGTCATGGCGGCGCCCATGCCGCGGCCCGGCAGGAACGCGGCGCGCTCTCACGCCCGTTGACTCCAGGGGCGCTTCCAAGCCTAAGATGGCATCCAAGAGCAGGGTGAAAGATAACAGCAACATGCAGTGACCCCGGACGGAGTCCGCTCCGGCGGACAGACATAACAGCGGTGAGTCGATTCCTGACAAGCACTTGGCGAGGAACCAAACCGTACAACAAAGCAAACAGCATCCAAGAAACTCTTAACAGAAAAACCAACGCTGTTTGCACGAACTGTTTGAACAAGAACTTTGAACACAGCAGGTTGACAGCACTGAGGCGGGCGTCCAGTGTCCCCTAGAGGATTCAGAGAAATGGATTTATCGTTAAGTACGAAAATCCTCTTATCTCTTTCACCCACTAGGGGACACTGGAGTCCTATACAGTAGGGGACGTCCCAAAGTTATCCCCACTTAGAATCTCCGGACGCCAAGGTATCAAACCTGTAAAAGTTTGCGAATGTGTGGGCTGAAGACCACGTTGTCGCTCTGCAAAATTGAGTAGAGGAAGCACCTCAAATAGCCGCCCATGAGGCACCCACTGATCTGGTATTATGAGCACCAGTCTGAACCGGAAACTGCTTACCACAGGAAATATTAGCTTGCCGATTGGCAAAGCTATTCCATCTAAACAAAGACTGCCTAGATGCTGGCCAACCATTCTTTGGACCAAACCAATGGTCCGACCTTCTAAAGGACGACGTAACTTGTACATATATTCGTAAGCTCGGACAACATCCAAAGACACGTCCCCATCTGCGAATCCCTGAAAGCATGGGACTGTCAAAGTCAGAAAAATATCACGCCACACATTGCCATATATGCACCTCATGCGAGTGCCCGCTGCACGTGCATGAGCCCTCCCGTGCGTGCGTATACTCGGTCACGTGCACCCGCAGGCGCACGATGTGCGCATTTACGGTAGAGTTTGTGTGCGTCTAGCGGGCGACTTAATCGTTACATATTTTAGTCATATAATGTATTTTGTAGATTATGGTCCCTTTGATAGAATCTGAAAGTTTAGTTAATGTAGCATGTTCGGGGACAAAGAGATCCCTCTTTGTTTGATACGAAGGGTCAGACAGGGGTTACACAATGGTGTTTAGTATCCATCGGAAGAGAATATAATTAGCAACATTCCGGTGTTGGTTTGAAACGGATTACTCGCTCGTGCGTATAGTTATGACTATAACAAGTTTATGGACATTTACTATAAATGCAGTTTATTACCCATGCGGCGGGAAACCTGAGTTTCCCTCCCACCTGAGCAGTGTGAAATAGTCACAGCCCACCTGTATGAACCAACCTATGACCTTTTGTTATAATGCGGAGACGAATTCCTGTGTCCAATGAACAATAAGAATGTAGGGACCATTGTACTGTATTGTGTGTAGTGTATATAAAGACAAGCCGACCTGGGCCAGCTCCACTCTACTCTTCTCAACGGTTGTCATCACTGATAATCGGGAGCTGGATATCCAGGAAGGCGCATGCGATTGTTTTCCCTTGTGCGTAAGTTCTCTGCAACCATTTTGTCTCTTATTAATGTTGTAAGCCATTCTCTCTCTCTCCTTCCCCTTAAATGAAATTGTGTCGTTATTGTATTTTATGTGTAGTAATTCGGTTAGGTATTCTATGTTAGTTTGGTAGTGTATAACTTGTATTGTGTATTCTTTTGCAATTGAACGTTCATTCTCTCCCTTAAAGGTGTTAGAACCTTAGACCGGTATTTGAGTGTTTATTATATTGCTAAAGTGTTCTCTGAGCGTCACATACGCTCATACAGCTTTAAAGTAACAAGGTTACACTGCGTTGCATTTACACCTTATCACTGCACAAAGGTTTACAGTATAAGTACATTACTTATGGTATAGTTATAAAGGTTTAACTCTGTGAGCGTCAGCGCCGCTTGTGATCTCCTCGTGGTCTCGAGCGTCCGCTACGCTGATAGTGTATCATTACGTTAGTCGGCAGCCTATAGCGTGCTTGCCTCTACGCTTTAAGCCGTAAGCGAACGTGCCGCTCGTGCGTCTCGTCCACGGCTAAGAGTTTGCTACGATAAGTGCTTACCCTTACGGTACATCATACGCCAATTGCGTACTGTGTTCATTGACCTTTTAGAGTGTTTTAAATAGGATAAATTTATAGGCTTTATCAATTGGGGGACTCATCCGCTCTTCACATATCTGCACTAGGTAACTTTAGTAGACATTATCGGTCAGCAAAGGGCGGGAGGTGTTATCCCTCGTAGTGCTGACCAGATAAGCGTCTGCTTCGCTTAGTAATGAGTGCTGAGGGAATCCGGTACCGGAAGGTAGGAACAGTACGTTATTGTCTTTTAAAACCTGTTTTGTTTCTGTTTTGCGTATGTATGCATAAGCACACACACCTGTATTTCTTGTTTACTATTATTTGTCCGTGCCTCATTCTCCTGATTGCCACATACTAGTGATAACGTGCTGAGACATTTGTTGTTATTAATAGTTAAAAGATAAAAAGTAATATTTAAGGGAATAATTGTAATAGGCACGCACACAGTCTCGCCTAGAAATACAAGGGAGATTTGGGTGGTGTTCAGTGAATGATTGCTGTTAAAGATCATTCACATTGATAAACGTGTAGTGTGTTACTGTGGACGTACTTGGTCTGTGTACACGTGTCCTTACAAGGGCAGGGCGTACGCAACAAGGGTCGACGCACGGAGCGTATATTACGCACTGGAGCGTACGGATACACCCAAATACAAGCCGCACGATAGTATTGTTTAGTAGGCGATAAGGAAATAACGCGATAATAACGCAAATCTATCTCAAATCCAAAAGTTTAAAGTTAAAAGAAAAAACCTTCTCTGTTGCAATTCTTCTGGGTTAGGCTAATACCGAATGAAAGGAATTCTGTACAGAAATAAGAGTGTTCGAATGTAAGAGTGTGTATATATAAGATTTCTCTTTTATTACGGACGTGGGAACCATAGGCCAGTAGAAAGAGGTACACCAGCAAGAGTGATAGCGTGGGGTGGTTTGGGAGGCGTCCCTTGTTAATCTCGACATTAATGAGCAGTAGAGTCTGCTGTACATAACAGACCAGGAGGTCAAGGACCAGGAGGTTCAGGTACAGCAGACTAGAAGTAGAGAGCACAACCGAAGAGGGTTGGTGCGAGACCCATATAGGCCAATAAAGCTCAGGCTGAAGGAATTTGCAGCCGAAATTTTCAATTCCGTTGATCGTTCCGCACATAAGATTAGTTGCTTGTGTGCAGATACGATTGTACCGCATGTGATTGTGTGCATTGTTAACGTGATTTGTGTCATTTTTTTATTTTAAGGGAAGTAGCCTGATCACTCAGGGACATTCCAACGACTGATACTTGCTGGGGAGGGTAAGACACTCCCACACGCCCGAGCAAGTAGATGTTCTTAGGTGCCCTAGGTTGGGTACGGAACCTCTGGGAACTTTGGTCGCCGTATTGGCCAGCGTGGGCGGGAGTTAAGTGGGCGGACCTAGTTGCAAAACCCCCACCGCAGCCTTACACTGGACATCTTGGTTTTTGTAAGGGTTGCCGAAGACCCTGATTTGAAGTCAGAGGTAGTTAAAGCAGCACCTGCAGAGATGGGGGCCAGTTGTTCAGGTAAGGGGCGATCAACCGAGGTTCAGGTTGATTTGGTAAACCGACCAATCGGGTCGGCAAGGTATATCATGTGTGAGAAATATGGTCATCACACAGAGACATTGTGCAATGAATGGGAAAGGATGACTGTGCATGACGGGGACAAGTTTCCCCGGGTAGGTACTTTTAACCCAGAAGTGTTACAAAATTTAAAGAGAAGAGTTTGCCTGATTAAATCTTCAAAAAGGCGTATTAGACATTATGATTATTTAACATTGTGGCAACAGGAAGGTGAAATACAAAGGGGGTTGGCGCAAGCCGCTGGATCTAACCCTATCAGGAAACCGATAGCCACTGCACCCCCACCACCATACATACCTGGAGAGAAATTGGTTGCAGAGAATGGCACACAGGGTTATGTTAAATGTATAGAAGTTAAAGATAATGTAACCAAAGTAATTAATGCTAACACTAATCCGTGCAAGTTGTACCCTGTTTTGAACTTTCCCCAGGATTGTGACCAAGAGGATGAGCCCACAACAATATCAGCACTCTCCCTAGCAGCCACCATATCAGAAACAGCAGTAGGCACGAGCCAACCCGTAAGATTAGTATCAAAGGCCCCTAGCGGAGGGACAGGTGAGGTTGTATCGACTGGTAAGTACGGCACCACACACTATGCTGAAACCATTCCACCACATGTTGTAGAATCTACACAGAATGTTGTTATTGGACTTAATCCCATTAGGGTAATAGCAGTGCCAAATGGGAAAACTGACACTTTAGTAGCAACTCCTATCAGGAACATCGCCATGCACTGTCCCTTTTCCCGAACGGAACTAAGGTCAATGATGTCTGAATTCCCTGATCCTAGAAAAGACTTAGCTGCATGTCAAAAGTATATTAGAGAGCTAGGAAATTCTGCAGAGCCAAATAACAAAGATTGGAGGACAGTTTTGAGGGCATGTTTACCCCCCAATGTTGATTCGTTAAAGTTTATCGCTGATTGCAAGTTAGATGAGGAAGTACCACTAACAGACGAGTATAATCAGGATAATGTAAAGAGAATCAACTTACAGTTAGGAGTATATTTTCCTGCAGTAGTAAAGTGGAATAAAATCTTTACAATAAAACAAAAAGAAGGTGAAACCACACCAGAGTATTTTTACCGGGCTCTGCAGGATATGGCTAGGTACACTGGTATAGATGACATTAAACTAATGTACACCCCAGGGAAGTAGCTGTTTCAGTATTAATGGACGGTCTAAAAGAGGTTTTAAGGAATAGAATACAAACCACTAGGCCTGATTGGAGAGGTATGTCAGTGGATGCATTGGGAGAGGCTGCTGCTGGGCATGATCGGACTATCATCAGACACAGGGAGTCACAGAGTGATAAATTAATGGCTGTGAGTATACAGGCCCTTACTACCAGGCCACCTCAGCCCAGAACTGTGACCCCTGTGGGTAAGTCAAGAGGTATAAAATGTTATAATTGCCACAGTGAGGGACACATGGCACGTGATTGTAAGACAAAACAAATACAAAATTCATATCAACCCCCTAGACAACGACCTGATACGAGACATTGGGATCAAGGACCGCAGGGGCGGAGCTATGAGCCACATGCAGGGGAAACAAAAAGGTATCCCCCAAGAAGAGACTGGCAAATCCCTGATAGTTCCCAACTACCCCCACCACAAGTAATTGCTGCCAGTGCGATTCAGGGAGGCCACCATACCCAATAGGGGTGTGGTCACACCTGTAGTCTGCAGCCAGTGAAATTAATTGCGAGTCTTGGAAGTGAACCCGAGGTCACAATTGATGTAGCTGGTAAATCATTAAATTTCCTTGTAGATACGGGGGCGCCAAGTCAGTGATAAATTCGACAGTGGGCATGAGAACCACTGGTAAAACAATTCCAGCCATGGGAGTAACGGGAGTAGTACAGCACTACCCTGTTAGCAAACCAGCAGAGATTACAATAGGGCCTTTGCATACCAAGCATTCCTTTTTGCTGGCTGCATCGGCACCGACTAATCTCCTGGGAAGAGATTTATTGTGTAAAATGGGGTGCCTCATATATTGTACTCCTGAAGGTGTATTCTTAGACATACCTGAGAATCACGCTCAGGAAGTACGAGACATGCTAGACTCCCCATCAAAATTAATGTCACATACCGTTATGATAAATAGGAGTCCATCCCAAGTAGAAGAAATGACATCCCAAATACCAGAGTCACTTTGGACTAAAGATGGACAAGACACTGGATTAATGGCAAACGTAGCTCCAGTAGTTGTGCAAGTAAAAGATGGTAGGATAGCTCCAAAAATCCCACAATACCCTCTGAAGCCAGAGGTGGAGTTAGGAGTATACCCCGTAATAGAGCGCTTGCTACAACAGGGCATTCTGGTAAGAACATCCAGCACTGCCAATAGTCCCATCTTCCCTGTGAAAAAGAGTGGGGGGAGGGGTTACAGGCTAGTGCAGGATCTAAGGGGGATTAACAAAATAGTTGAGAGTCAGTTCCCCGTAGTACCAAATCCAGCTGTCATCCTTATGCAAATCCCTCCCACTGCAAAATTTTTCACTGTAATTGACCTCTGCTCCGCCTTCTTCTCGGTACCTCTGCACCCTGACAGCCAATATTTGTTTGCATTCACATACAGAGGAGTCCAATACACATGGACTCGATTACCACAAGGTTTCATAGACAGTCCAAGTATATTTTCCCAGGCTTTGCATGATTGTTTACAGTCTTTCCAACCAGAGAGTGAATCAATATTGATACAGTATGTGGATGATTTACTACTGTGTTCAGATTCACTGGAAGCGTCCCTGAAGGATACGAAACAGCTCCTGTTTCATCTTTCAGACACAGGACATAAGGTTTCCAAAGACAAGTTACAATTATGCCAAACTAAGGTAAAATATTTGGGACACTGTCTAACACAAGGACTGAGACACCTGACCGCTGATAGAATTCAAGCAATTAGTGACATGACTCTGCCACAAACCCAGCAACAGATCAGAACGTTTTTAGGAATGTGTGGTTATTGCCGTAACTGGATCCCAGGTTTTTCCATTTTAGCATTACCTTTGCAGGAGATGGTCTCATCAAACAAACCTGATCGGATTTCGCATACAAACGAATCTGAGATGGCATTTGAGAGACTTAAACAGTGCCTAACGCAGGCACCAGCATTAGGTATGCCAGACTATGGGAAACCCTTTGAGCTGTACGGAACAGAAAGTGCTGGTTGCGCGGCAGGCGTCCTAACCCAAAAGCACGGTGATGCCAGCAGGCCGGTAGCATACTACAGCGCTCAGCTAGATACGGTAGCGCGATCCCTCCCCACATGCTTGCGAAGTGTTGCTGCGATAGCATTGCTAGTAATGAAAAGCGAAGATGTAGTGCTAGGACACAACCTCACAATCCATACACCGCATGCAGTGTCAGCCTTGCTAAATTTGGCTCAAACTAGACACGTCTCATCAGCGCGGTTTACTAGATGGGAATTGGCATTAATGGCCCCCGTAAACATCACCATAAAGAGATGCAGCGCATTAAATCCTGCAACGTATCTCCCAGGTGTGCCTGGACAGGCACAAAGGGTGGAAGATGAGAGTAATAGTGAAGGAGGATTTAATACAGGGGATGACACGCATGATTGTATGGAATATTTGACCCAAAATTTCACGGCAAGGCCTGACATCAGTGACAACCCACTGGAAGATGTTGATTTTACTTTCTACACTGACGGTAGTTGTCACAGACAGACGGACCCGGGAGACTTGTGTACTGGATACGCAGTCGTAGATGACCAAGGCACCATAGAAGCAGAACCGCTAGGCCAACCTCACTCAGCCCAGGTTGCTGAACTGGTTGCCCTAACCAGAGCATGTGAATTGGCTAAGGGCAAGTCAGCCAATATCTACACCGATTCTAGATACGCCTTAGGGGCAGTCCATGATTTCGGAGCCCTATGGCGCCTCAGAAATTTCATGACGGCAGCTGGTACACCGGTAGCGCATGCAGCCCACATCAAAAGGCTTCTAACAGCGATACAGGAACCCGACAGAGTGGCTGTTATCAAGTGTAAAGCACACACATATAGCCAAGACCCGGTATCACTTGGTAACAGCCGAGCAGACGAAGCTGCTAAGTTAGCAGCTGGTACCCCCAGACAGACAGATACCACACAACTGATGGTATTTAATACCGTCAACACACAGAAATTGTGTGAAATGCAAAATTTGTGTTCCACACAGGAAAAGGCAGTTTGGAGGGCAAAAGGATATGGCCAAGAGTCCTCAGGACTCTGGATGGATGCACATGGTAAACCAGTGGCCCCCAGAGCATACCTTCCAAGTCTAGCGGAAGCAGCACATGGGCTGACTCATCTAGGCAAGGAATGGATGTGCAAGTTGGTAAGAGCATATTGGTGCGCCCCAGGATTTTCATCCCATGCGGGAAAGAGAGCAATGTCATGCCTCACCTGCTTGAGGAAGAATATCGGAAAGGCAATACCAACAGAACTATCTCATATCCCCCCTACAGGCGGCCCTTTTCAGGTAATACAAATTGATTTCATACAATTACCCCCTTGTCGAAATTTAAAGTATGTACTAGTTTGTATAGATGTGTTTTCAAATTGGGTCGAAGCATTTCCTGCGGCCACAAATACCGCTATGTTTACTGCTAAGAAAATTGTGCAGGAATTTGTGTGTAGATACGGTATCCCTAGAATAATTGAAAGTGATAGGGGTACCCATTTTACAGGTGATGTCTTTCAAGGAATGTGTAAGTTGATGGGAATTGATAGTAAGCTGCACACTCCGTACCGCCCCCAGGCGAGTGCGAAGGTAGAAAGAGTGAACAGCACTATTAAAAATAAACTGAGCAAAGTTATGGCAGAAACAGGATTGACATGGCCAGAAGCTTTACCCATTGTACTATACAGCATCAGAACCACTCCCAGGTCCCCTCTTAATCTGTCCCCCTTTGAAATTCTGTTTGGTCGACAACCGCATGTTATGATTAACCCTCAGGATGATTTGAAGTGTAACAATGAAGTGACTGTAAAATACCTGGCTAACATGAGTAAACAGCTAAGGAATCAAAATGATAATTTGAAGTTAGTGATTCCTGATTTACCAGATAGTAATTATCATGACATTGAACCTGGGGATTATGTAATGATATGGAATTTTCTACGCTCAGGTAGCCTTATTGACAGATGGGAAGGACCATACCAGGTCTTATTGACTAGCACTACAGCATTGAAGGTTGCTGAGAGAGAGACTTGGGTTCATTCGTCCCACTGTAAGAAGGTCGCTGATCCAGAGAAGTCCCGTGATAAGGAACAGACGGTAGAAGTTGTATCACTGGAGTGTCTGTTCCAGGAGGACTGAGGCGGCACCTGAGCATTGAAGATCACAAGATCAAAAGCAGTTGTCGATCCCCTGTTCCCTTTTATTGTTTTTCTCCAACTTCCCATCCCATCTCCCTCAATTATTTCTTTCCCCCTTCTCATTCTTCTCCGTTTACCTCCTATAAGATGGACTTGCCCCAAGAGACTGTGATCCGGATTTTCCTGTTGACCATGATGTTGACCAGAGCAGCCTGTTCCGGCGAGAGTACCATGGAGGTCGAGAGAGGTTCTGGAATGGGTTCTGATGATAAAGATGGAGGCGTAGTTTTCCAAGAACAACTTAACCAACAAGTAAAGGCGAGTATCAGAAAACGATCCGATAGCATTGACAATAGAAGGAATTGTGAAGGATTGTTAGCTGAAGAAAACTGTATCTGTAGGCTCTGTGACAACGTAGTTGAGGATGGGTGCATTAAGAAATGCCAATCCAGTTTTAATATCCATATGGACCGGCATCCATTGAGTGACTATCACTCCTTAGTGGGTAGTGTGTTAAATAAAACAGATTGTTGGGTATGCTCTCAAGTACCTCAAGGTCATAGCAAATCAGGGCTAGTACCATTTCCTTTAACGGTAGGGGAGGTACTTGAGCTAAAGGGTGGGAGACCGGTGGCCAGAGGTTTAATATCTCCAGCCCTCCTAGTTTGAAGCTCCACCAATATCATGTGGATAAGTCCCTAATATGTTTTAACATTACCAACCCCCGAAAACCAGGAAATTGGGAAGTGTCATGGAGTAACCAAACCATGACCTTTTCATATAGAGCAGATAGAATGCCTACAGATACAGAGCTTATACGCCACATAGCCAGTAGAGGAAAATCTTTCCGGTATAGGTATACCCTAGGAAGTAGGATTACGAGAGTTGGAGAGGTATCACCAGGAAACTGCGCACATATCGTACAAACTGATACGTGTACTAAACAGATGGGAGAATTAGGGTTAGGAGATTTCACATGGAAGATGTGTAATATGGTTATGTCCTACTCCGTCCCATATGTTCTCCCCGATGATGCATATTTCATATGCGGGAGGAAGGCGTATAAGTGGCTTGCCCCAAACTCTGAAGGATTGTGTTATATTGGAAAAGTACTGCCTGAAGTAATGACTGTATCACATGCCAAAATGAAAGATATACACCGTGGTGCCCAAGCTCCTTATACTCATACTCATTACGAGCACGTAGTTAAAAGGCAACTGACAGAAAGGACAGAGCATTTGGCCTCTGACATGATCCATGAATCCACCGGGATTCAGGTTCTACTCGCGTTAGACTTCACTCGCACCACTCGAGGAGTGATGAACTATAGATACATATCTGCGCTTGCAAATTTGTTAGACAATATCACGGAAATGTATGATGATACGTTTAGGTATACTGGAAGAGAACTTCAAGCTTATAAAACAGAACTAGTCCAGCATAGAATGGTTCTCAATTACCTCACAGCAGTGACAGGCGGATATTGTGTCACACTGGCAACGCAGTACGGCGTGAAATGTTGCACATATATTACAAATAGTACCGAGGACCCGGTCGAGGTCATAGACCAAAAGATGGACGATATTCTCCAATTGAAGTGGGAATTTCGCAGAAGACACAATCTCACTCTTGCTGCTGTAGGTAATGAGCTGACTGGTTGGGTGTCATGGTTGAACCCGCGAAATTGGTTCTCTGGTTTAGGAGAATGGGCTCAAGGAGTCATAATGGATGTTGGGAAGTTTCTTCTATGTATCTTAGGTGTTGTCATATCAATTGGCTTGATATTTAGATGCGGTCAGGCTTTAATGAAGTGCAAACGTCGTACCAGGGTAATGAGTCTGAGGAGAGGGGAAACTGTAATTCCAATGGATTTGATTTATGACCCAACTGTAGAAACAATGATGTGATGAAAATGCGATTATACGGTCCGTTTCTTTCACCTGTTTTTCCGTTTTCCTCCAAGATAAAAAGACCCACTCGGACGAGGAATTTGATGATCCTGTATACAGACAACTGATGGATTAAAGAAGAAGTTTTGACAACCTTATACACAGATATTTGATGAACTGTGCCATAGACCCCCAGTTTCCCTAGAAATTTTAAAATTACGCTAGCCCAACACTTTTTGTAAGTCTATGGACATTGACAAAGCTTTTTTGCTCGCACCTTATGGGCAAAAGCACAAAGAAGACTGCAATCAACTGACACCGAACAAGACTTCAACCGACAAATGTACATTAACCTGACATAGAATACCACTGCATTTACCATAAGTGTTCTTTATCTTCATCTCTACAACCCTCAGGTAATGACACACATAGTCGATAGGGAATACAGGCACAGATATCAGCAATCACATATTCCCCCATTCATGTATCATCAACTAAAATGTGCTCCCCCATTTTGTTGCAACCACAGCCGAAAAGAGCTCGGTAAAGTTTGACAGCCCATCCACAGACCCTTAATACGGGATAAGAAGGAATTCAAATGTATACTTCGCAATACCTCGAAGCTTGATGTACAACACGTACGGCACGATGATACATGACCCCCCAAACATGGATTCATACACACATGCTTCTGATATCTCACTAGGTCATACCCTTTTCTCACCTTCCTCTCTCCACCCTTACCCAACCATGGAAATGTATTAACCCCTGACATATATTTTTCTCTTTTTTAAATGTTTTAGAAGGTGGCAGTTATTGTTGACTGCCAAAGGGTGGACTGTCAAAGTCAGAAAAATATCACTATGCACACTGCCATATTTGCACCTCATACATGTCCGCGTTGCGCATGCGTGCGCTCTCCCGTGCGTGCGCATACCCGCTGTTACGTGCACCCGCAGGTGCACGGTATGCGTATTTACGGTAGAGTTTATGTGTTCGCAGCGTGCGACTCAATCGTTACATATTTTCACTATATAATGTATTTTGTAGATCATGGTCCCTTTGATAGATTCTGAAAGTTTAGTTAATGTAGCATGTTCCTGGACAAAGAGATCCCTCTTTGTTTGATACGAAGGGTCCAACACGGGTCATACAGTGGTGTTTAGTATCCATCGGAAGAGTATTTAATTAGCAATATTCCGGTGTTGGTTTGAAGCGGATAAATCGCTTGTGCGAATAGTTATGGACATAAGAAGTTTATATCCATTTACTATTTATTTGCACTTACTTATCCATGCGGCGGAAAACCTAGTTTCCCACCCACCTGAGCAGTTGGAAGTAGACACAGCCCACCTGTATGAATCAACCTATGACCTTTTGTTATAATGCGAAGACGAATTCCTGTGTCCAATGAACAATGAGATTGTAGGGACCATTGAATTGTATTGTGTGTGGGGCATAAATAGACAAGCCGATGGTATCCAGCTCACTCTCTTCAACGGTTCTCATTGCTGATAATCGGGAGCTGGATATCCAGAGGCGCATGCGATCGTTTCCCTTTGTGCGTAAGTTTTCTCCGCAATCATATTGTCTTTATTGTTATTGTGAGCCATATCTCTCTCTCTCTCTCTCTTCTCCTCTTTCTCCTTCATTTTCCCTTAAACGTAATTGTATTGTATTTCCTGTGTAGTTATCTGGTTAGTTAGTCTATGTTATATTGTAGTGTGTGACTTGTACTGTATTACTCTTTTTGCAAGTAATAACATTCATATAAGGCGTTAGACCCTAAAGCACGGTATCTGTGTATTTCTTATAGTGTTAAGTATTCTCAGAGCGTCGGTGACGCTCGAACAGCTTTTGAGTTAATAAGGTTATACTGTGTTGCATTTACACCCTTTCACTACACTAAGGTTTTACTGCATAATACATTGTTGATGGTTTAGATATAAAGGTTTAACATTGTGAGCGTCTGCGCCGCTGGTGATCTCCTCGTGGTCCCGAGCGTCCGCTACGATATAGCGAACCAGTACGTTAGTCGGCAGCCAATAGCGTGCCTGCCTGTGATCTCTTGGCCGTGAGCGAACGTGACGCTTGAGCGTCTCGACTACGGATAAGCGATTGTTACGCAACGTGCGTACCCTTACGGTACTTCATAAGTAAATAGCGTACCGTGTTCTTAGACCTCATAAAGGGTTTTATATAAGATAAATATTTAGCTTTATCAATATATATATATATATATATATATACACCATACATATAAGCGGATTGTCCGCAACCATCGGGTCCCTAGTGACATTAATGTGTTCTGAATGTGTATGTCCATGTACTGAATGCCCCAGTTGTGGATCTAACCAGGAAACCTTATGGTCGACATAAAACATAGTAATCGTCAACAGCAGGGAGTAGTACCAGGCAAAATAACATACTTGCGACCCCAAGGGGTCCAAGGGAAATATACATATATAATTTTAATATCACACCCCCACAATACTACCATGTCTGTGCTCGAGCTACAGGCCCATGAAACCGTACCATACATATAAATATATATACAGGTATAAGGCAGTTACAGCATGTTAATTTACACCCAGTATTGACAGTTGATGCCGACAGGGTCACCCACATACTACTGTGTCTCCCATAGCGTGTTTACTCTTTGAAAGAATACCACTACCGACCTGCTGACACTTCATTTACTCAATCAAGTACCACAGGAGTCGGCAATGCCGACAGAGATATTCCCATAACTGTTTGCGACAGAGCCCTCACACATGTCGACACATGTGTACTAAAAGCTATAGTGGGTATCTGACAGGGAAAACACAGACACTTATACACAACACACTGACTACACGGCCATGATCTAACATAGTGCTATACTTGTATATTGCACTAATCACTGTGCCCCACTTCCTTTACACTGCTATGTACACAGAGCTTTTGGCAGGGACTGTTGGAGAGAATGGCGATGTATCGTGCTGTGAGGGCTAAGCCACGCCCCCGTCTCGGCGTGCTTCAGCCCCGCTGTTATTTTAACGGTTCATGCTGGCGGGGGTTCGTATACAGTGTCCGTGCACTGCATACATGTCATGCCAGGCATAAAGGGAGGAGCCAGTTCACACCCATTCAAAGTCTTATAGTGTGCCCATGTCTCCTGCGGATCCCGTCTATACCCCATGGTCCTTACGGAGTCCCCAGCATCCTCTAGGACGTATGAGAAATCCTGGGAAAACCCAGAGAAAAAATTCCAGATCCCTAAAAGAATTCTCATTGCTTTCCCTTTCCCTGAAGAGAATAGGAAGAAGTGGGAAAATCCACCTATAGTAGATGCTTCTGTATCTAGGCTGTCTAAAAAGGTGGTTTTACCTGTCCCTGGTTCAACCGCCATAAAGGAGCCGGCTGACCGCAAGATTAAGACTACGCTCAAATCACTATACACTGCTACAGGCGTGGCTTTAAGGCCCACTATTGCTTGTGCATGGATTTCTAAAGCCATAGTAAAGTGGTCAGGCACCTTACTAGAGGACTTAGATACTATGGATAGGAGTGACATTGACTTGTTTTTACGTCACATACAGGATTCTGCATGTTTCATGGTGGAGGCCATGAAGGACATTGGCCTGCTTCTTCCATGGCTGTCTCGGCACGCAGAGGACTCTGGCTACGCCAATGGACTGCGGATGCAGTATCAAAGAAAAGTGTGGAGAACTTGCCATTCACAGGTCAGGCACTATTTGGGGATGCATTGGATTCGTGGATTTCCATGGCGACTGCGGGTAAGACATTTCTTCCCACCGCAGCAGCCCAAGCTAGGAAATCTTATCCTACACCTACACTGCAGTCCTTTTGGACCGCAACATTTAAAAAATCCAAACCCCCTCCCACCTTCTTTACAGGAGGTCGGGGAAGATCAAAAAAACCTGCACCAACAGGTTCCCAGGGACAGAATCCAGGTTCTGCTTCCTCCAAATATTCAGCATGATGGTGGACCTCTCAGCCTGGAGATCAGGCAGGTGGGAGCGAGACTAAAAGATTTCAGTCACGTCTGGGTGTCATCATGCTTGCATAGAGAGACAACAGCAGCACTGTGCCCGCTGCCTTAATGCCGCCATCTGAACCGGTTTAGCACTCACCACTCAATTAGGGGTGGCGGCATGCTGTGGGGAAGAGTGCACACCGCTGTGGGTGAGCGAAGCAACCCCCTTGAGGAGCTATGTCCTGTCAGCGGGGATCTGGACCATTAACCCTTCAAGAGGTTGGTACCGGTCCCCCCCCTAAGTCTCACGACGCAGGCAGACTGGTGCCAACCCGTCCTTCCTGAAAACAAAAACTAAAATACATTCTGAAAAAAACTCTCTGGCGCTCCAGAGAATGCACCCGGCTCCTTGGGCACGTTTTTCTAAATGTAGTCTGGTAGGAGGGGCATAGAGGGGAGGAGCCAGCACACACTAATGATTTCTTAAAGTGCTAGGCTCCAATAGACCCAATCTATACCCCATAGTACTAAGACCATCCCAGTATCCCCAGCCTAAAATAATAGGGGCTGATGGCTCCCAATGTATGAGATACACCAGAGAGTGTGGGGAGGAGACTGGTCAGATCTCTGGGCTGGTAACACACAGTGACATGATGTGAGGGGAGAGCAGGAGTACAATAGGGGCTGTTGCCTCCTGATGTATGAGATACACCAGAGAGTGTGGGGAGGAGACTGGTCAGTTCTCTGGGTTGGTAACACACAGTGACATGTTGTGAGGGGAGAGCAGGAGTATATTAGGGGCTGATGGCTCCTGATGTATGAGATACACCAGAGAGTGTGGGGAGGAGACTGGTCAGATCTCTGGGCTGGTAACACACAGTGACATGATGTGAGGGGGAGAGCAGGAGTATAATAGGGGCTGATGGCTCCTGATGTATGAGATACACCAGAGAGTGTGGGGAGGAGACTGGTCAGATCTCTGGGCTGGTAACACACAGTGACATGATGTGAGGGGGAGAGCAGGAGTATAATAGAGGTGATGTCTCCTGATGTATGAGATACACCAGATAGTGTGGGGAAGAGACTGGTCAGATCTCTGGGCTGCTAACAGAAAGTGACATGATGTGAGGGGAGAGCAGGAGTATAATAGAGGTGATGGCTCCTGATGTACGAGATACACCAGAGAGTGTGGGGCGGAGACTGGTCAGATCTCTGGGCTGGTAACACACAGTGACATGATGTGAGGGGGAGAGCAGGAGAATAATAGAGGTGATGGCTCATGACTTCCCCTCTGGGAAAATAAATATTCCTCATTGGTTTGTACTGACAAAGGAGGGTGTAGGATAAGAGATTGTTGTAGTGACCGAGCAAGGAGAATATGTGACTCTTTTCTGTAATAAATGTTTATTACTCACCTGTGCTGATATCTGTAGGGATCTCCTCCTCCTTACACTGCTGATCCCCCCTCACATACGTCTCTTCTTCTCCCTCTATATCTTCTGACTTCATATCAGTCACATACGTCTCTTCTTCTCCCTCTATATCTTCTACCTTTATATCAGTTACATACGTCTCTTCTTCTCCCTCTATATCTTCTGCCTTTATATCAGTCACATACATCTCTTCTTCTCCCTCTATATCTTCTGCCTTTATATCAGTCACATACGTCTCCTCTTCTCCCTCTATATCATCTGTTTTAATATCAGACAGACGTTCTACCTAAAAAAAACAAAAACAAAACACAACACTATAATGACATTTGGAGAAAACAGTATAATATCAGTGTATAAAACACACAGCTTCTCTACACAACATATAGTGACAGTCACTTTGGTATATTGGTGAGACCCTAAATCCCACCTACCTGATCCTCCTGTGGGGTCCTGTGATACTCCTCTGTACAATCCTGGGAATACAGAGGACGGGGACAACTCTCTGGGGTATCTCTGTTACTGGGCCCATCTGTAGGAGACACACAGTGACTGAGTACAGAGTATATAATAAGATTTTACTCACCGGTAAATCTATTTCTCATAGTCCGTAGTGGATGCTGGGACTCCGTAAGGACCATGGGGAATAGCGGCTCCGCAGGAGACTGGGCACAACTAAAGAAAGCTTTAGGACTACCTGGTGTGCACTGGCTCCTCCCTCTATGACACTCCTCCAGACCTCAGTTAGGATACTGTGCCCGGAAGAGCTGACACAATAAGGAAAGGATTTTGAATCCCGGGTAAGACTCATACCAGCCACACCAATCACACCGTACAACTCGTGATACTATACCCAGTTAACAGTATGAAATACAACGGAGCCTCTCAACAGATGGCTCTCAACAATAACCCTTTAGTTAAACAATAACTATATACAAGTATTGCAGACAATCCGCACTTGGGATGGGCGCCCAGCATCCACTACGGACTACGAGAAATATCTTATTTTCTCTAACGTCCTAAGTGGATGCTGGGACTCCGTAAGGACCATGGGGATTATACCAAAGCTCCCAAACGGGCAGGAGAGTGCGGATGACTCTGCAGCACCGAATGAGCGAACTCTAGGTCCTCCTCAGCCAGGGTGTCAAACTTGTAGAATCCTGCAAATGTGTTTGACCCCGAACAAGTAGCTGCTCGGCAAAGTTGCAAAGCCGAGACCCCTCGGGCAGCCGCCCAAGAAGAGCCCACCTTCCTTGTGGAATGGGCTTTCACTGATCTAGGATGCGGCAGTCCAGCCGCAGAATGCGCAAGCTGAATTGTGCTACAGATCCAGCGAGCAATAGTCTGCCTTGAAGCAGGAGCACCCAGCTTGTTGGGTGCGTACAGGATAAATAGTGAGTCAGTTTTCCTGACTCTAGCCGTCCTGGAAACATAAATTTTCAGGGCCCTGACTACATCCAGCAACTTGGAATCCTCCAAGTCCCGAGTAGCCACAGGCACCACAATAGGTTGGTTCAAATGAAACGCTGAAACCACCTTAGGAAGAAATTGGGGACGAGTCCTCAATTCCGCCCTATCCATATGGAAAATCAGATAAGGGCTTTTACATGACAAAGCCGCCAATTCTGACACACGCCTGGCCGAAGCCAGGGCCAACAGCATGACCACTTTCCACGTGAGATATTTTAGCTCCACGGTTTTAAGTGGCTCAAACCAATGCGACTTAAGGAAATCCAACACCACGTTGAGATCCCAAGGTGCCACTGGAGGCACAAAAGGGGGCTGAATATGCAGCACTCCTTTAACAAAAGTCTGAACTTCAGGCAGTGAAGCCAGTTTTTTCTGGAAGAAAATCGACAGAACCGAAATCTGGACCTTAATGGACCCCAATTTGAGGGCCATAGTCACCCCTGACTGTGGGAAGTGCAGGAATCGACCCAGTTGAAATTCCTCCGTTGGGGCCTTCCTGGCCTCACACCAAGCAACATATTTTCGCCATATGCGGTGATAACGTTTTGCAGTCACATCCTTCCTGGCTTTGATCAGCGTAGGAATGACTTCCTCCGGAATGCTCTTTTCCTTCAGGATCCGGTGTTCAACCGCCATGCCGTCAAACGCAGCCGCGGTAAGTCTTGGAACAGACAGGGCCCCTACTGCAGCAGGTCTTGTCTGAGCGGTAGAGGCCATGGGTCCTCTGAGATCATTTCTTGAAGTTCTGGGTACCAAGCTCTTCTTGGCCAATCCGAAACAATGAGTATAGTTCTTACTCTTCTCCTTCTTATTATCCTCAGTACCTTTGGTATGAGAGGAAGAGGAGGGAACACATAAACCGACCGGTACACCCACGGTGTCACTAGAGCGTCCACCGCTATCGCCTGAGGGTCCCTTGACCTGGCACAATATTTTTCTAGCTTTTTGTTGAGGCGGGACGCCATCATGTCCACCTGTGGCCTTTCCCAACGGTTTGTAATCAGCCGGAAGACTTCTGGATGAAGTCCCCACTCTCCCGGGTGGAGGTCGTGCCTGCTGAGGAAGTCTGCTTCCCAGTTGTCCACTCCCGGAATGAACACTGCTGACAGTGCTAACACGTGATTTTCCGCCCATCGGAGAATCCTTGTGGCTTCTGCCATTGCCATCCTGCTTCTCGTGCAGCCCTGTCGGTTTACATGGGCGACCGCCGTGATGTTGTCTGACTGAATCAGTATTAGCTGACTTTGAAGCAGGGGTCTTGCCTGACTTAGGCATTGTAAATGGCTCTTAGTTCCAGAATAGTTATGTGTAGGGACATCTCCTGGCTTGACCATAGTCCTTGGAAATGTCTTCCCTGTATGACTGCTCCCCAGCCTCGAAGGCTGGCGTCCGTGGTTACCAGGACCCAGTCCTGTATGCCGAATCTGCGGCCCTCCAGAAGATGAGCACTCTGCAGCCACCACAGTAGAGACACCCTGGTCCTTGCAGACAGGGTTATCATCCGATGCATCTGAAGATGCGATCCGGACCACTTGTCCAACAGATCCCACTGAAAGATCCGTGCATGGAACCTTCCGAACGAAATTGCTTCGTAAGAAGCTACCATCTTTCCCAGGACTCGCGTGCAGTGGTGCACCGACACCTGTTTTGGTTTGAGGAGGTCTCTGACTAGCGATGACAACTCCTTGGCCTTCTCCTCCGGGAGAAACACCCTTTTCTGTTCTGTGTCCAGAACCATCCCCAGGAACAATAGACGCGTTGCAAGAACCAGCTGCGACTTTGGAATATTCAGGATCCAGCCGTGCTGTTGTAGCACTTCCCAAGCTAGTGCTACTCCGATCAGCAACTGTTAGGGTCTCCTGCACTGTGCTGCCACGTCGTCAAGGCAACCGGGAGACAAGTGTTAGCAGAGTAACCTGAGCGCAGCTGATACTCCGGTTCGGGTCTTTTGCTTTGCAGTGGTTACAGGCTCTGTGCACGGCAGGGGATCCGATGCTGGTTTTTGTGCTCACAGTCTGTGAGATCTGAGTGGGGCGTGGACAGCACCTGCTATATAAGGCCTCTTCTCAGGTTAAGCAGATGCTGCTGAATCTTTGTTGGTTAGTCAGTTCCTAAAAGTTAGCCAGTACTGTGTAGCTTTGTATTTGTTGTTGCTTACTGCAAATAGGCTTGGGGATTTGGTACTACACTCTGCCAATCCAGACCTAGCAGTAAGACTGGAGTCAGTCGTTTAACATGCTGGGGTTCTTTTGCTACTCTGTGAACTTAGCAAGTTTGCGGCTGTATTCTCAGATTTGCCTGCCTAAATCCTGTCTCACTGTGCAAGGTGTTCAGGTGTAAGTTTAGTGGCAGTAAGCTGAACCTGTGCACTGCAAGTGAGGATTAGGATTGGGGAGACTCTCCTTGTGTCTATCATTCCATCTCTGACCAAGGAGTTTACTGCCACACCCGTTGGTAACCCTTTAGGGTTTTGCTGTTGCCCTTAGCAACAGCATTTCGGGTTCTCTACGTATTAAAACACAACATCTTGCTTTTTCCATCTGAGCATTACTAATACTAGGGAGACACCCAGTTTCTTAGCCTCTGGGCTTCTCTGTTCACTTTGTGTTTATTTTGTTACCCTATCACCTTCTGTGTACGTAATGTCATATTCCCCAGTCTGTCTGTGAGTTCATTTGTTTTGCATCCCTATCCGTTCAGACACCAGTACATTCCTGCAGGCACTGGTGTGCATAACAGTTGTTATGCACACCAGTGCTTGCAGGAAAGTACTGGTGTCAGAATTGTTATGCACTCCAGTGTCTGCAGGAATGTACTGGTGTTTGAACTGTTATGCAAAACAAATGGACTCACAGACAGACTGGGGAATATGACATAACGTACACAGAAGGTGATAGGGTAACAAAATACACACAAAGTGAACAGAGAAGCCCAGAGGCTAAGGGACTGGGTATCTCCCTTGTATTAGAACTGCTCAGATGGGAAAATCAAGATGTTGTGTTTTAATACGTAGAGAACCCGAAATGCTGTTGCTAAGGGCAACAGCAAAACCCTAAAGGGTTACCAACGGATGTGGCAGTAAACTCCTTGGTCAGAGATGGAATGATAGGATTGGGGAGGCTCTCCTTGTGTCTAATTCTCACTTGCAGTGCACAGGTTTTAGCTTACTGCCACCAAACTGACCCCTGACACCTAGCACAGTGAGACAGGATTAGACAGGCAAGTCTTAGAATACAGCCGCAAACTTGCTAAGTTCACAGAGTAGTAACAGAACCCCAGCAAGCTAAACGACTGACTCCAGTCTTACTGCTAGGTCTGGATTGGCAGAGTGTAATACCAAATCCCCAGGCCTATTTGCAGTAAGCAACAAACAAATACAAAGCTACACAGTACTGGCTAACTTTCATGAACTGACTAACCAACAAAGATTCAGCAGCATCTGCTTACCCTGAAAAGAGGCCTTATAAAGCAGGTGCTGTCCACACCCCACTCAGACCTCACAGACTGTGAGCACAAAAACCAGCACCGGATCCCCTGCCGTGCACAGAGCCTATAACCACTGCACAGCAAAAGACCCGAACCGGAGTATCAGCTGCGCTCAGGTTACTTCACTAGCACTTGTCTCCCGGTTGCCATGACGACGTGGCAGCACAGGGCAGGAGACCCTAACAGTACCCCCCCTCTGACGAGGGGTCAAAGAACCCCTACCACCGGGTTTATCGGGGAACTGCGAGAAGAAAGAGCGTATCAGTCTGGGGGCATGAAGATCACAACTGCGCACCCACGACCGCTCCTCCGGGCCATACCCCTTCCAGTGCACCAAAAATGACAGCCGACCCCGAACCACCTTGGAGTCAAGAATCCTTTCAACAACAAACTCCCTCTGGCCACGTACCAGCAGAGGGGAAGGTCTTCCACTGGAAGAAGGATTACTAATCGCCCGTTTTAAAAGGGAACAATGAAATGTTTTATTGATACCCAAAGAACGGGGCAGATCTAACTGAAATGCCACCGGATTGATAACCCTGGTGATCTTATAAGGGCCGATGAACCGGGGCCCTAACTTATGAGATGGCTGTCTCAACTTCAAATTCTTGGTAGACAACCAGACGAAGTCTCCTAATTTGAAGCTGCAGGGTCTTTTCCGCTTATCAAAAACCCTTTTGGTCACTAATGACACAGACACAAGGGCTTTCTTCACTTTCCGCCAAATACCTCTAAGGACCGAAACCACAGAGGAACCACCAGGCGTGGAGTCCAGGGGGTCAAAAGAATTGGCCTTAGAATGATGCCCATACACACAAAGGAAGGGAGAGATCCCTGTAGCAGAGTGAGCCGCGTTGTTATAGGCAAACTCCGCCATGGACAGATGAGCAACCCAGTCAGTCTGACACTTGGAGACATAACACCTGAGGAACTGCTCCAAGGACTGGTTCACCCTTTCAGTCTGCCCATTAGACTGCGGATGGTAGCCTGACGACAAGCTGACAGAAATCTGGAGATCGGAACAAAATGCCCTCCAGAATTTGGCCACAAACTGGGATCCGCGGTCAGAGACCACATCAAGTGGCAACCCATGGAGACGCACAACATGCAGCATAAATAATTCAGACAGGCGTCTGGCTGATGGCAGCCCAACCAGTGGAACGAAGTGCGCCATCTTCGAAAACCTGTCAACGACAACCCAGATGGCTGTCATCCCCGAGGATTTGGGCAAGCCCACCACAAAATCCATTGAAATGTGGGTCCATGGCTTAGATGGGATAGAGAGTGGATGTAATGGGCCAACAGGAACCCCTCTAGGAGTCTTATTTCGGGCACAGATGTCACATGCCCGAACCCACTGATCCACATCCTTAGCCACCGAGGGCCACCACACCGCCCTAGATAGCAACTCCCGAGTTCTGGCAATACCCGGGTGACCTGCCGACTTCTTGGCATGGAATTCCAGGAACACTCGCTGTCTTAACCTAGGAGGCACAAACAAAAGACCTACCGGAAGGTCTGGAGGAGCCTGCTCCTGTGCTCTAAGGACTAATGATAAGAGGTCCTGGGTAATGCCCACTTTAATACATGATGGGGACACAATGGGCAACGGCTCCTCGGTGGTCTCCTGGATTGGAGCAAAACTCCGCGAGAGCGCATCAGCCTTGATGTTTTTTGACCCAGGGCGATATGTTATCAAAAAATTAAAGCGAGCAAAAAACAAAGCCCATCGTGCCTGCCTGGCATTGAGACGCTTCGCTGACTCTAAATATGCCAGATTCTTATGGTCAGTGAGAATTGAGACCACAAACTTAGCCCCCTCAAGCCAGTGTCTCCACTCCTCGAGTGCATCCTTAATAGCCAACAATTCCCAGTTACCCACGTCATAATTCATCTCGGCAGGCGAAAATTTACGGGAAAAGTAAGCACAGGGATGAAGGCGATTATCAGACACTCCCATCTGAGAAAGCACTGCCCCAATACCCATCTCAGAGGCATCCACCTCCACCACAAAAGGACGCTCTGGATCTGGGTGTCGCAGCACCTTGGCCGAAACAAATGCCCTTTTGAGACGGGCAAAAGCCGCTTTAGCCTCACCAGACCAGTGAGCAACATCCGCCCCTTTCTTAGTGAGTGCCACCAAGGGCGCCACTATAGACGAAAATCCAGCGATAAATCGTCTATAAAAATTTGCAAAGCCCAGGAAACGCTGAAGCGCCTTCAAACTAGTGGGCTGCACCCAATCCAGGACTGCCTGTACCTTGGAACCCTCCATTTGGAAACCTTCTGGGAAGATAATATATCCTAGAAATGCGATTTGCTAAACTTCAAATTCGCACTTCTCCAGCTTCGCCCCAAGCCGGTGGTCTCTGAGTTTCTGGAGGACTAAGCGTACATGCTTTCCGATGTTCCTCCAGGGAATGGGAGAAGATTAGGATGTCATCTAAGTATACAACTAAGAATCTATCCAAATATTCCCTGAGCACATCATTCATGAAATCCTGGAAGACTGCCGGGGCATTACAGAGCCCAAAAGGCATCACCAAATATTCATAATGCCCTGAGTGGGTATTAAAGGCAGTCTTCCATTCATCCCCCTCTCTTATTCGGATTAGATTGTACGCACCGCGTAGGTCAATCTTAGAAAAAATGGTGGCAGTACGAAGCTGGTCAAACAAGACCGAAATGAGAGGCAGTGGGTATGAGTTTTTAATCGTGATACGGTTCCTGAAGTCGATGCAGGGTCGCAACGAACCGTCCTTTTTACCCACGAAGAAGAACCCCGACCCAACTGGAGACTGTGAAGGTCTGATAAATCCCTTAGCCAAGTTCTCCTGAATGTACTCTGCCATAGCCTGAGTCTCAGGACGTGACAGGGAGTACAACCTGCTCTTGGGAAGCTTAGCATTTGGCAACAAATCAATGGCACAGTCATAGGGGCGATGGGGAGGTAGTACTTCTGCAACTTTTTTGGAGAACACGTCCTCAAAATCTGCATAACACCCTGGCAATCCTGGCAAACTTAGCTGCGAGAGCCTGACTGGAAGGCTCAAGAAACTCCTGAAACAATCAGTACCCCAACTAAGAATCTCCCCAGAGACCCAGTCAAATTGAGGATTGTGGGCCCTTAACCAGGGTAACCCCAACACCAATGGGGCAAAAGTACAGACAGTCACATAACAGGACAATTTTTCAGAGTGTGTGGCTCCAATAAACAAAGAAATCTGGCTAGTGCAAGAGGTAATTTTACCTTGGGATAATGGTTCCCCGTTTAACCCACAAATCTCAATTTCCGATGCCAAGGGTACTAAGGGAACAGAGTGTTTCAGGGCGAATTGGCGGTCCATAAAAACCCCGTCGGCCCCACTGTCCACAAAGGCCTCAATCTTGACAGTTTGACCGAGGATCTTCAAGGTCACCGGAATGATAAAAGTCTTCTTGGGAAATTCTGACTTCTGGCCTGACAGGATATTTCCCATCACCCTCAGGCCCTGAAGTTTTCCGGCTTTTCTGGGCATGATACTACCACATGACCTTTATTCCCACAGTACAAACACAACCCCTGCTGTCTCCTCCGCGTCTTCTCACGCGAGGAGCGGCGGGTAGCCCCAATCTGCATAGGCTCCTCAGAAAATTCCTCAGAGTCTGAGGTTCCCTTGGGAAGGAAGGAAGTCTCAGTCTCCCTTTCAAGCCTACGCTCTCTCAGCCGTCTATCCACCCGGATGGATAACTGCATGAGCTGATCCAAGCTATCAGGCAAGGGATATTGTACCAGTTGGTCTTTTATCTGGTTAGAAAGACCTCTTCGGTACTGGTGTCTCAGGGCTGGGTCATTCCACTGGGTATCATGGGCCAACCTCCGAAACTCCGTACAGTAAACCTCAACTGGCCTTCGCCCTTGCTTAAGGATCGAAATCTGAGCCTCGGCTGAGGCCGTCTTGTCAGGGTCATCATACAACATGCCCAGTGCCGTAAAAAAAGCAACAACACTTTTAAGCGATGGACAGTCAGGCTGCAACCCATATGCCCAGACCTGTGGGTCTCCTTGTAGCAAGGAAATCACTATGCCCACCCGCTGAATCTCTGACCCAGAAGACTGAGGCCTAAGCCGGAAGTATAGCTTGCAGCTCTCCTTGAAACAAAAGAACTGCGAGCGATCTCCAGAAAAACGATCCGGGAGATTTACTTTCGGCTCCTTAACCCCTGCAGGTGCTGCTGCTGCGGGAGCTCCGCCAGCAGCCTGGGAGGTGTGCATTTTAATGGACAAATCATTAAATTGTCGAGTCAGGACCTGCACCTGATCGACCACCTGTTGCAACGTATTTTGAGGGGTATGCTCCATATTCCCACAAAATTTCAACAGGAGTATTGGGCTGCTGAATATGTTATGCACACCAGTGCCTGCAGGAAAGTACTGGTGTCAGAACTGTTATGCACTCCAGTGTCTGCAGGAATGTACTGGTGTTTGAACTGTTATGCAAAACAAATGGACTCACAGACAAACTGGGGAATATGACATAACGTACACAGAAGGTGATAGGGTAACAAAATACACACAAAGTGAACAGAGAAGCCCAGAGGCTAAGGAACTGGGTATCTCCCTTGTATTAGAACTGCTCAGGTGGAAAAAGCAAGATGTTGTGTTTTAATACGTAGAGAACCCGAAATGCTGTTGCTAAGGGCAACAGCAAAACCCTAAAGGGTTACCAACGGATGTGGCAGTAAACTCCTTGGTCAGAGATGGAATGATAGACACAAGGAGAGTCTCCCCAATCCTAATTCTCACTTGCAGTGCACAGGTTTTAGCTTACTGCCACCAAACTGACCCCTGACACCTAGCACAGTGAGACAGGATTAGACAGGCAAGTCTTAGAATACAGCCGCAAACTTGCTAAGTTCACAGAGTAGTAACAGAACCCCAGCAAGCTAAACGACTGACTCCAGTCTTACGGCTAGGTCTGGATTGGCAGAGTGTAACACCAAATCCCCAGGCCTATTTGCAGTAAGCAACAAACAAATACAAAGCTACACAGTACTGGCTAACTTTCATGAACTGACTAACCAACAAAGATTCAGCAGCATCTGCTTACCCTGAAAAGAGGCCTTATAAAGCAGGTGCTGTCCACGCCCCACTCAGACCTCACAGACTGTGAGCACAAAAACCAGCACCGGATCCCCTGCCGTGCACAGAGCCTATAACCACTGCACAGCAAAAGACCCGAACCGGAGTATCAGCTGCGCTCAGGTTACTCCACTAGCACTTGTCTCCCGGTTGCCATGACGACGTGGCAGCACAGGGCAGGAGACCCTAACAACAGTTCAAACACCAGTACATTCCTGCAGGCACTGGTGTGCATAACAGTTCAGACACCAGTACATTCCTGCAGGCACTGGTGTGCATAACAGCAACTGTTCCCTGGACCTCGCCTTTATAAGAAGATCGTCCAAGTACGGGATAATTATAACTCCTTTTTTTTTTTTTAAGGAGTATCATCATTTCGGCCATTACCTTGGTAAATACCCTCGGTGCCGTGGACAGACCAAACGGCAACGTCTGGAATTGGTAATGACAGTCCTGTACCACAAATCTGAGGTACTCCTGGTGAGGAGGGTAAATGGGGACATGCAGGTAAGCATCCTTGATGTCCAGTGATACCATGTAATCCCCTTCCTCCAGGCTTGAAATAACCGCCCTGAGCGATTCCATCTTGAACTAGCATCTTTTTATATACGTGTTCAAGGATTTCAAATTTAAAATAGGTCTGACCGAACCGTTCGGTTTCGGTACCACAAACATTGTGGAATAGTAATCCCTTCCTTGTTGAAGGAGAGGTACCTTGACTATCACCTGTTGCGAATACAGCTTGTGAATTGCCTCTAGCACTGCCTCCCTGTCCAAGGGAGTCGTTGGCAAGGCAGATTTTAGGAAACGGCGAGGGGGAGACTCCTCGAATTCCAGCTTGTACCCCTGAGACACCACTTGTAGAATCCAGGGATCCCCCCGTGAGCAAGCCCACTGATCGCTGAAGTACTTGAGACAGGCCCCCACCGCACCTGGCTCCGCCAGTGGAGCCCCAGCGTCATGCTGTGGACTTAGAGGAAGCGGGGGAGGACTTTTGTTCCTTGGAACTGGCTGTATTTTGCAGCTTTTTCCCTCTACCTCTGCCTCTGGGCAGAAAGGACGCGCCTTTAACCCGCTTGCCTTTCTGGGGCCAAAAGGACTGTACCTGATAATACAATGCTTTCTTTTGCTGTGAGGGAACATGGGGTAAAAATGCTGATTTCCCAGCTGTCGCTGTGGAAACTAGGTCCGAGAGACCATCCCCAAACAACTCCTCACCCTTGTAAGGCAAAACTTCCATGTGCCTTTTAGAATCTGCATCCCCTGTCCACTGCCGAGTCCATAAGCCTCTCCTAGCAGAATTGGACAATGCACTTATTTTAGATGCCAGCCGGCAGATCTCCCTCTGTGCATCTCTCATGTATAAGACTGAGTCTTTTATATGCTCTATGGTTAGCAGAATAGTGTCCCTGTCTAGGGTGTCAATATTTTCTGACAGGGAATCTGACCACGCAGCTGCAGCACTGCACATCCATGCCGAAGCAATAGCTGGTCTCAGTATAATGCCTGAGTGTGTATAAACAGACTGCAGTATAGCCTCCTGCTTTCTATCAGCAGGTTCCTTGAGGGCGGCCGTGTGCGGAGACGGCAGTGCCACCTTCTTTGATAGACGTGTGAGCGCTTTATCCACCCTAGGGGATGTCTCCCAACATAACCTGTCCTCTGGCGGGAAAGGGTACGCCATTAGTAACTTTTTAGAAATTACCAGTTTCTTATCGGGGGAAGCCCACGCTTCTTCACATACTTCATTTAATTCATCAGATGGGGGAAAAACCACTGGTAGTTTTTTCTCCCCAAACATTATACCCTTTTTTGTGGTACCTGGGGTAACATCAGCAATATGCAAGACATTTTTCATTGCCGCAATCATATAACGGGTGGCTCTATTGGAATGTACAGTAGTCTCCTTGTCGTCGACACTGGAGTCGGTATACGTGTCGACATCTGTGTCTGCCATCTGATGTAGCGGGCGTTTTAGAGCCGGTGATGGCTTTTGAGACGCCTGGGCAGGCACGAGCTGAGAAGCCGGCTGTCCCACATCTGTTATGTCGTCAAACCTTTTATGTAAAGAGTCGACACTATCACGTAATTCCTTCCACATGACCATCCATTCAGGTGTCGGCCCCGCAGGGGGTGACATCACATTTATCGCCTCCACATAAGCCTCCTCATCAAACATGTCGACACAGCCGTACCGACACACCGCACACACACAGGGAATGCTCTGACTGAGGACAGGACCCCACAAAAGCCCTTTGGGGAGACAGAGAGAGAGAGAGTATGCCAGCACACACCAAAAGCGCTATATAACACAGGGATTAACACTATAACTGAGTGATTTTTCCCAATAGCTGCATATATATATATATATATATATTGCGCCTAAATTTAGTGCCCCCCCCTCTCTTTTTTACCCTATGTAGTCTTGAAACTGCAGGGGAGAGCCTGGGAGCGATCCTTCCAGCGGAGCTGTGAGGGAAAATGGCGCCAGTGTGCTGAGGGAGATAGCCCCGCCCCTTTTTCGGCTGACTTCTCCCGCTTTTCTATATGTATATCTGGCAGGGGTATTTTACACATATATAGTCTCTATGACTATATTATGTGTTATTTACCAGCAAGGTACTCTATATTGCAGCCCAGGGCGCCCCCCCCCCCCCAGCACCCATCAGTGACCGGAGTGTGAGGTGTGCATGGGGAGCAATGGCGCACAGCTGCAGTGCTGTGCGCTACCTTGATGAAGACCGAAGTCTTCTGCCGCCGATTTCCAGGAACGTCTTCTCGCTTCTGGCTCTGCAAGCGGGACGGCGGCGCGGCTCCTGGACCGGACGACCGAGGCTGGGCCTGTGTTCGATCCCTCTGGAGCTAATGGTGTCCAGTAGCCTAGAAGCCCAAGCTGGCTGCAAGCAGGTAGGTTCGCTTCTCTCCCCTTAGTCCCTCGTAGCAGTGAGTCTGTTGCCAGAAGATCTCACTGAAAATAAAAAACCTAAAATATACTTTCTTTTCTAGGAGCTCAGGAGAGCCCCTAGTGTGCATCCAGCTCAGCCGGGCACAAAATTCTAACTGAGGTCTGGAGGAGGGTCATAGAGGGAGGAGCCAGTGCACACCAGGTAGTCCTAAAGCTTTCTTTAGTTGTGCCCAGTCTCCTGCGGAGCCGCTATTCCCCATGGTCCTTACGGAGTCCCAGCATCCACTTAGGACGTTAGAGAAATGTGATCAGATGATGTGTGTATATAGGGGCCCCCATACCTGCTCTCCCCTGTACAATACATGACAGTCTCCTCTTACCCAGTGATGTGAGGGGCCGGTGATTCTCCATCATCACGTCCTTGTACAGACCCCTGTGTTCCTCTATATACTCCCCTTCCTGCATGGAGACATAGACAGTGACTTCCTGACGCCTTATAGGAACCGGACACACACAGTAATACAGTCATCACCCAGACACATCCCCTGGTGTTACTGTATAGTGTCCCATTCCCAGCAGTCACCTCTCCAGTCATCACCCAGACACATCCCCTGGTGTTACTGTACAATGTCCCATTCCCAGCAGTCACCTCTCCAGTCATCACCCAGACACGTCCCCTGGTGTTACTGTATAATGTCCCATTCCCAGCAGTCACCTCTCCAGTCATCACCCAGACATGTCCCCTGGTGTTACTGTATAATGTCTCATTCCCAGCATTCACCTCTCCAGTCATCACCCAGACACATCCCCTGGTGTTACTGTATAATGTCCCATTCCCAGCAGTCACCTCTCCAGTCATCACCCAGACACATCCCCTGGTGTTACTGTATAATGCCCCATTCCCAGCAGTCACCTCTCCAGTCATCACCCAGACACATCCCCTGGTGTTACTGTATAATGTCCCATTCCCAGAAGTCACCTCTCCAGTCATCACCCAGACACATCCCCTGGTGTTACTGTATAATGTGTCATTCCCAGCAGCCGCCTCTCCAGTCATCACCCAGACACATCCCCTGGTGTTACTGTACAATGTCCCATTCCCAGCAGTCACATCTCCAGTCATCACCCAGACACGTCCCCTGGTGTTACTGTATAATGCCCCATTCCCAGCAGTCACCTCTCCAGTCATCACCCAGACACGTCCCCCGATGTTACTGTATATATCCCATTCCCAGCAGTCACCTCTCCAGTCACCACCCAGACACATCCCCTGGTGATACTGTATAATGTCCCATTCCCAGCATTCACCTCTCCAGTCATCACCCAGACACGTCCCCTGGTGTTACTGTACAATGTCCCATTCCCAGCAGTCACCTCTCCAGTCATCACCCAGACACATCCCCTGGTGTTACCGTATAATGCCCCATTCCCAGCAGTCACCTCTCCAGTCATCACCCAGACACATCCCCTGGTGTTACTGTATAATGCCCCATTCCCAGCAGTCACCTCTCCAGTCATCACCCAGACACGTCCCCCGGTGTTACTGTATAATGTCCCATTCCCAGCAGTCACCTCTCCAGTCAGCAGCTGAATGATCTTGTTGGTGAGTTCCAGGATCTTCTGGTCACTGTGCCTCTCATGTATCAGTGAGTGAGGTGGAGGCACCGTGATGGGGCTCTTAGTTCTGCTCAGTCCACGTGACACACGGCTATGGCTGCTGGGTGTCTCACACTCACCAGATGTCTTCTTTACTACTGTGCAACTCTGCAAAATGGGGGATACATCAATATCACTATAAATACTGACAGATCCCCTCACCTCCCCAGTCATGTCCCTGTATTATTACTATAGATATAAGTGACGTCACTGTGACACTCCCAGATCCCCTCACCTCCCCAGTCATGTCCCTGTATTATTACTATAGATATAAGTGATGTCACTGTGACGCTCCCAGATCCCCTCAAGTCCCCAGTCATGTCCCTGTATTATTACTGCAGATAGGGCTAACAGACCAGGGTGACATAGAAGCGGAAGACTGAGTGCGGATAAGAGGGTTAGGAGGACAATTGGCTGGGGTTTGTGAAGAAGTGGGCCTTGAGAGCCCATTTGAAGTTTTGTAGAGAGGTGGAGAGTGAGATGGGGAGAGCACGTGCAAAATAGGTAGGACTGGGAGGAGGTAATCAGTTGACAGGATAAGGCCCCCAATTCTGAGACACACCTAGCAGAAGCCAGGGCCAGTAACATCACCGTCTTCCACGTGAGGTACTTGTCTTCTACCATCACCAGAGGTTCAAAGCAGGAGGACTGTAGAAAACGTAACTTAACATCTAGATCCCAAGGTGCCATAGGGGGCACAAAGGGAGGTTGTATATGAAGCAGCCCTTGCAAGAAGGTCTGAATTTTTGGCAAGAGAGACAACTTTTTCTTGATGGAGATGGACAGAACTGAAATCTGGACTTTAATGGATCCCAGACATAAGCCCTTATCCACTCCAGCCTGCAGGAAACACAGGAACCTTCCTAAGTGGAATTCCGAAGAGGGATATGTGCGTTCTTCGCACCAAGAGACATATCTCCGCAAGATATGATAGTGTTTTGACATCACAGGTTTTCTGGCTTGTACCATAGTGGCAATTACCTTTTTGGAAAGCCCTTTGTGAGCTAGGATGTTCCGCTCAACTTCCATGCCATCAAACTAAGCTGCCATAAGTCCGGGTAGACGAACGGTCCTTGTTGAAGAAGATCCCTTCTTAGTGGTAGAGGCCAAGGGTCCTGTACAGACATGTCCAGAAGAGCCGTGTTCCATGCTCTTCGGGGCCAATCCAGGGCAATCAAGATTGCTTCCACTTTTTGTTGTCTGATCCGCTTGAGGAAACAGGTAGACCAGCTGGTAAGGCCAAAGCGAAGTCAGCGCATACACTGCATTCGCCTGAGGGTCCCTGGTCTGTGAGCAATAGCAGCGAAGCTTCTTGTTGAGATGAGAGGCCATCAAGTCGATCTGTGGGCAACCCCACCTGTGGATGTTCAGTTGGAACACCTGAGGGTGTAGTCCCCACTCCCTCAGGTGGAGGTCGTGGCGGCTTAGGAGGTCCGCCTCCCAGTTCTCCACTCCCGGAATGAAGATTGCGGACAGCGCTCTTGCATGTTTTTCTGCCCAGAGGAGTATTCTTGACACTTCTCGCATGCAGGCCCTGCTTTTTGTCCCTCCTTGTCGATTGATGTACGCCACTGCCAAAGCGTTGTCCGACTGCACCTGGATTGCCTGTGGCCTTAGTAGAGGAGACGCCTGAAGCAGAGACGTTCTGGATAGCCTGAAGTTCCAGAATGTTGATTGGAAGCAGGGCCTCCTGGGCAGACCACCTGCCCTGGAACTGTGCCCCTTGGGTGACAGCTCCCCATCCTCATAGACTTGCATCTGTTGTGAGGAGGATCCAGTCCTGAATCCCAAAGTTCCAGCCTTCCAAGAGGTTGGAAGACTGTGTCCACCACAGGAGTGAAATCCTGGCCAGGGGTGACAGCCGAATCATCCGGTGCACCTGAAGATGGGAACCGGACCATTTATTCAGGATGTCCAATTGGAAGGGTCTTGCATGGAACCTTCCGTACTGTATCGCCTCGTAGGAGGCCACCATCTTTCCCAACAATTTTATGCAAAGATCAACGGACACTCGAGCAGGTCTGAAGACCATGCATACCATTTCTTGGAGTGCTCTCGCCTTGTCAACTGGGAGGAATACTTTCTATGCTACAGTATCCAGTAGCATGCCCAGAAACAGGAGCCGCGGAGACGGTTCCAGGTGGGACTTCTGTAGATTAAGGATACACCCGTGGTGAGACAGGCGTTGGATAGTGCGATCTATGTGGAGTAATAGAAGCTCCCTTGATCTTGCTTTTATCAGGAGATCGTCCAGGTATGGGATCACATTGACCCCCTGGACCCTGAGCTGAAACATCATTTCCACCATCACCTTCGTGAACACCCTTGGAGCTGTAGACAGGCCGAAGGGTAATGCCTGAAATTGGTAATGATCGTTCAGCAGGGCAAACCTCAGAAAGGCCTGATGACATGGCCAAATTGGGACATGTAGATAAGCATCCTTGATATCCAGGGATACTAGGAACTCCTGTGGTTCCAGGCCTGCGATCACTGCCCTCAGAGATTCAGTCTTGAATCTGAAAACCTTCAGGTAAGGATTCAAGGACTTCAGATTCAGAAGGGATCTCACAGACCCATCTGTTTTCGGTACTACAGACTGTAGTAACCCTGTCCTTGTTGCAACAGTGGTGGTACTGGGACAATGACCTGGGACTGTACCAACTTCTCTATGGCCAGTAGTAGAGTACCATGCATACTTTCCAAAACTGGTAAGCCTGATTTGAAAAATCGTTGGGGAGGAGAAACGTCAAACTCCAGCTTGTAGGCCTGAGAGATAAGGTCCCTTACCCAAGCATCTTGGCAAGAACCGTCACAGATGTGGCTTAAGTGACGTAACCGAGCTCCCACCACGAGATCCCCCCGGGGTGGGTGTGCACCGTCATGCTGAAGTGTTTGCGGGAGCAGAACTGGTTTTCTGGTTCTGAGACCCAGCAACTGCTGGTTTTATAGGTATTGCCCTGGAGCCTCTCGCTGCATTGGAGGCTCCTCTGGCTCTGGATCGAAATCTGGAGGACCGAAAGGACTGAGTAGATGGTCCCGTTTAGGAACGTCTAGCAGGAGGGGCACCCGAAGGGAGAAATGTGGATTTTCCGGCCGTAGCCTTCGAAATCCAGGTGTCCAGGTCACCTCCAAAGAGCCATTCACCTGTGAAGGAAATAGATTCCACATTACGGTTTGAGTCAGCATCAGCGATCCACTAACGTAACCATATGGCTCTGCGCGCAGACACAGCCATAGCCGTGGTTCTAGCACTAACAGTGCCAATCTCTTATAAGGAGTCACAGAGGACTCTTGCCGTGTCCTGAATGTGAGACAGTAAGGCAACAGTGTCGTCTAAGGTCATATTACCCAAGAGATCTTCCTTTATTTGTCTAGCCCAGGAATGGATTGCATGTGTCATCCTGCAACCTGCAATGACAAGCCATTGTGCTACGCATGCAGCAACGTAAATAGGATTTTAATACCTACCGGTAAATCCTTTTCTCTTAGTCCATAGAGGATGCTGGGGATGCTTCAAGAACCATGGGGTATAGACGGGATCCGCAGGAAACATGGACACACTATAAGACTTTGAATGGGTATGAACTACCTCCTCCCTCTATGCCCCTCCTCCAGACTCCAGTTATAGGAACTGTGCCCAGGGAGATGGACATTTCGAGGAAAAGTATTTATTTAACATTTTAAACTAAGGTGAGATACATACCAGCTCACACCACCAACACGCCCTACAACATGGCATTCAACAACAACGCATGCAACGGCATGATCAACAACAGTGACAGACTGACTGCACTCAGCACAACATGTGCGTAACTACAACCAATAACTGCAGATACCGTCCGCACTGGGACGGGCGCCCAGCATCCTCTATAGACTAAGAGAAAAGGATTTACCGGTAGGTATTAAAATCCTATTTTCGCATACGTCCTAGAGGATGCTGGGGATGCTTCAAGAACCATGGGGTTTATACCAAAGCTCTAGAACGGGCGGGAGACTGCGGATGACTCTGCAGCACAGATTGACCAAACAAGAGGTCCTCCCCAGCCAGGGTATCAAACTTGTAGAACTTCGCAAAGGTGTTTGATCCTGACCAAGTAGCAGCTCAGCTGTAATGCCGAGACCCCTCTGGCAGCCGCCCAGGATGAGCCCACCTTCCTGGTAGAATGGGCCTTCACCGACTTCGGTAACGGCAATCCTGCCGTAGAATGAGACTGCTGAATCATATTACAGATCCAGTGTGCAATAGTCTGCTTGGAAACAGGAGCCCCAATCTTGTTGGGAGCATACAGGACAAACAGAGCCTCTGTTTTCCTAACTTAAACCGTTCTGGCGACATAGATTTGCAAAGCTCTGACCAAGGCATCAGTAGCCACTGGAACCACAACAGGCTGGTTCACGTGAATTGAAGAAACCACCTTTGGCAAAAATTGCTGACGAGTTCTCAACTCCGCCCTATCAGCATGGAAGATTAAATAAGGACTTTTGTGCGACAAAGCAGCCAATTCAGATACCCGCCTTGCAGATGCCAAGGCCAACAGCATGGCTACTTTCCAAGTAAGGAATTTTAACTCAACCTTATGCAAAGGTTCAATCCAATGAGATTGCAGGAATTGCAACACCATGTTAAGATCCCATGGTGCCACTGGGGGTACAAAGGGAGGTTGTATGTGCAGTACGACTTTCACAAAGGTCTGAACTTCTGGAAGGGAGGCCAACTCCTTCTGAAAGAAAATAGATAAGGCCAAAATTTGTACTTTAATGGAGCCTAACTTTAGGCCCTCATCCACACCTGCTTGCAAAAAATGGAGCAACCGCCCCAGGTGAAATTTCACACCAAGACACATATTTTCTTCAAATACGCTGGTAATGCTTTGCCGTTACTTCTTTTCTAGCCTGAAGAAGTGTGGGAATGACTTCACTGGGAATACCCTTTCGGGTTAGGATTTGGCGTTCAATCACCACGCCGTCAAACGCAGCTGTGGTAAGTCTTGATACACGCACGTCCCCTGTTGCAACAGGTCCTCACAAACAGGAAGAGGCCAGGGATCTTCTATGAACAACTCCTGAAGCTCTGGATACCAGGCCCTTCTTGATCAATCCGGAACAATGAGTATCGCCTGAACCCTTGTTCTTCTTATAATCTTTATCACCTTTGGAATGAGAGGAAGTGGAGGGAACACATATACTGACGGAAACACCCACTGTGTCACTAGGGCGTCCACCGCTATAGCTTGAGGGTCCCTTGACCTGGAACAATATCTCTGAAGTTTCTTGTTGAGGCGTGACGCCATCATGTCTACTTGAGGAACTCCCCAACGACTTGTCACTTCTGCAAAGACCTTTCGATGAAGACCCCACTCTCCTGGCTGGAGATCGTGTCTGCTGAGGAAGTCTGCTTCCCAGTTGTCCACACCCGGAATGAAGACTGCTGACAGAGCGCTGGCATGTCTTTCCGCCCAGCGAAGAATCTTTGTGGCCTCGGCCATCGCTGCTCTGCTCCTTGTACTGCCTTGGCAGTTTATGTACGCCACTGCTGTCATGTTGTCTGACTGAATCAAGACAGGCAGACCTCGAAGATGTTCTGCTTGCAGTATGCCGTTGTAAATGGCTCTTAATTCCAGAATGTTTATGTGTAGACAAAACTTCTTGGCTCGACCACTTTCCCTGAAAGTTTCTTCCCTGTGTGACTGCTCCCCAGCCACGGAGGCTTGCATCTGTGGTCACTAGGATCCAATCCTGAATCCTGAACCTGCGCCCCTCCAGAAGGTGAGAACTGTGCAGCCACCACAGAAGGGAGATTCTGGTCCTGGGAGATAGAATTATCTTCCGATGCATGTCCAGGTGAGACCCGGACCATTGGTCCAACAGGGTGCAGTATGGTATGCCGGCAACCAGCATACCGGCGCCGGGAGCCCGACTGCCGGCTTACCGGCAGTGTGGCGAGCGCAAATGAGCGCCACGCTTTTTTATTCTCCGTCCAGGGGGGTCGTGGATCCCACGAGGGAGAATAAGTGTCGGTATACAGGCTGTCGGGATTACGGCATCGGTATACTGTGCGCCGGGATCCCGTCAGTCGGCATACTGAAGACCACCCGGTCCAACAGGTTCCACTGAAACACCCTTGCATGGAACCTGCCATATACGGAATGGCCTCGTAGGCCGCCACCATCTTCCCCAGCAACCGAGTGCATTGAAGAACTGACACTTTTGTTAGTTTCAGAAATTGTTTTACCATGTTCTGTAATTCAAGAGCTTTTTCCATTGGAAGAAAAATTCTCTGCAATTCTGTGTCCAGAATCATTCCCAGAAACGAAAGCCGTGTCGTTGGATCCAACTGTTATTTTGGCAAATTTAGGAGCCACCCGTGTTGTTGCAGAATCGTCAGTGAAAGAGCCACATTCTTCAACAATTGCTCCTTGGACCTCGCCTTTATGAGGAGATCGTCCAAGTACAGGATAATTGTGATTCCCTGCTTGCGCAGGAGAACCATCATTTCCGCCATTACTTTGGTGAAAATCCCGTGGACAGAACAAACGGCAACGTCAGAAATTGGTAATGACAATCCTGTACCGCAATCCTCAGATAAGCCTGATATGGAGGATATATGGGGACGTGTAAGTCGGTATTCTTTAAGTCGACCGACACCATAAAATCCCCCTCTTCCAGCGTGGAGATCACTGCACGTAGAGATTCCATCTTGAATTTGAATTTCTTTAGAAAGAAATTGAGTGATTTTAGGTTCAGAATCGGTCTGACTGAACCATCCGGCTTCGGGACCACGAACAGGCTTGAATAAAACCCTTCCACCCGCTGTGACGGGTGCACAGTGACAATCACTTGACTGTGACACAACTTTAGTATTGCAGCGCTTACTATTTCCCCTTCTAGAAGAGATGCTGGCAAGACCGACTTGAAAAATGGGTGAGGGGGCACGTCTTGAAACTCCAATTTGTACCCTTGGGTTACTATTTCGACTATACAAGGGTCCAGGGCCGAGTGCACCCAGACCTGACTGAAAAGTTTGAGACGTGCCCCCACCAGTGCGGACTCCCTCAGAGGAGCCCCAGCGTCATGCAGTGGATTTGGCAGAAGCCGGGGAGGACTTCTGCTCTTGGGAACTTGCCACAGCTTGTGACCTTTTTCCCCTTCCTCTCGTAGCAAGGAAAGAAGATCCTTGTCCTTTTTTGTATTTATTGGGCCGAAAGGACTGCATTTGATAGTGGGGGGGTTCACTACGATATGCCGGCGGTCGGGCTCCCGGCGACCAGCATACCGGCGCCGGGAGCCTGATCGCCGGCTTACCGACAGTGTGGCGAGCGCAAATGAGCCCCTTGCGGGCTCCCTGCTCTCGCCATGCTACGGGCACGGTCCAGGGGGTCGTTGACCCCCAAGAGGGAGAATAAGTGTCGGTATGCTGGCTGTCGGGCTCACGGCGCCGGTATGCTGGTCGCCGGGAGCCCGACCGCTGGCATACTGAAGACCACTCGATAGTGGGGCGTTTTCTTTTGCTGTGCAGGAACATAAGGCAGGAACGATGACTTACCCGCGGTAGCCGTAGATACCAGGTCAGTGAGGCCATCGCCAAACAAGACCCTACCGTTAAATGGTAGAGACTCTATCGCCTTCTTAGAGTCAGCATCAGCTTTCCATTGATGAATCCACAACACTCTCCTGGCTGAGAGTGCCATGGCATTGGCCCTTGATCCCAAAAGGCCAATATCCCTCACAGCTTCCTTTAAATACGCTGCAGCATCCCTGATGTGACCCAAAGTCAAAAGCACGCTATCCCTATCTAGGGAATCTACCTCAGATGACAAGTTCTCTGCCCACCTTTCAATAGCGCTACTCACCCATGCCACAGCAACGGCAGGCCTGAGTAGCGACCCCGTAGTGACATAAATGGATTTCAGGGTATTTTCCTGCTTACGATCCGCAGGATCCTTTAGGGTTGCCGTGTCAGGGGACGGAAGCGCCACCTTTTTGGATACACGCGATAAAGCTTTGTCTACCGTGGGGATTGACATCCACCTTTCCCTGTCCCCAGAGGGGAACGGATATGTCACTGGAATTCTTTTGGGAACCTGTATCTTTTTGTCAGGATTTTCCCAAGCCTTTCCAAAAAGAGCGTTCAGTTCATGAGAGGGAGGAAACGTTACCTCAGGTTTCTTTCCTTTATACATACAGACCCTAGTATCAGGGACAGCAGGGTCCTCAGTGATATGTAACACGTCTTTTATCACCACGATCATGTACTGAATACTTTTAGCCAGCTTTGGATGTAATCTGGCATCATTATAGTCGACACTGGAATCAGAGTCTGTGTCGGTATATGTCTCTGCTATCTGGGTAACTGCACGTTTCTGTGACCCCGAAGGGGTCTGGGCCTGTGACAAAGCATCTTCCATGGATTTCCTCCATGTCTGGTTCTTAGACTCAGATTTATCAAATCTCTTAGTCAACTTAGTCACGTTTGCGTTTAAAACACTCTCCATATATTCATCCAATCATCCGTCGGCGGTGCAGACACGGTCACTCTCACAGTATTTTCTGTCCCCACTCCAGCCTCCTCCTGGGAAAAGCATTCAGCCTCAGACATGTCGACACCCACGTACCGACACCCACAACCACACTGGGGCTATAGGAGACAGACCCACAATAAAGCCTGTAAGAGAGACACAGAGAGCGTTCTGCCAGCTCACACCCAGCGCCTATCCCGGTACTGAGGCCAGTGAAATGACTGCCCAGACCTGCTAGCGCTTTATATATATACAAATCTGCACCAATTTATTTGTGCGTCCCCCCGTTTTGCACCCTGTTACTTGTACAGCCGTGTGGAGGACAGGGCCAGCGTCTCTGCAGCTTCTGAGGAGAGAAAATGGCGCTGGTCAGTGGTATGTGGGCTAAGCCCCGCCCACTACATATCGCGCTTCAGTCCCGCTTAAATATGTTTATACTGGCGGGGGACCCTTATCTAGTGCCTGGGGCACTGTTATAACTCAAGGCAGTCTGATTTGAGGTGTTCATGCTGCCCAGGGCGCCCCTCCCTGCGCCCTGCACCCTGCAGTGCTGTGATATGTGTGGGAGCACGGAGCGCAGCGCGACACCTCTTCTGTCGTCACTGGAGTCTTCTGATCTTCTCATACTCACCCGGCTTCTATCTTCTGGCTTCTGTGAGGGGGTGACGGCGCGGCTTCGGGAACAAGCAGCTAGGCGTACCGTAGTGATCTAACCCCCTGGAGCTAATGGTGTCCAGTAGCCTAAGAAGCAGAGCCCTTGAACTCTTAAGAAGTAGGTCTGCTTCTCTCCCCTCAGTCCCACGATGCAGGGAGCCTGTAGCCAGCAGGTCTCCCTGAAAATAATTAACCTAACAAAAAGTATTTTCAGAGAAACTCAGGAGAGCTCCTCAGTGTGCATCCAGTCTCACTGGGCACAGAATCTAAACTGAAGTCTGGAGCAGGGGCATAGAGGGAGGAGCCAGTTCACACCCATTCAAAGTCTTGTAGTGTGCCCATGTCTCTTGCGGATGCCGTCTATACCCCATGGTTCTTGAAGCATCCCCAGCATCCTCTAGGACGTAGGAGAAAATAGATTTTAGAGTGGTCTCTATTTTCCTATCCGCCGGGTCCTTCACCGTAAGGGAGCCCGGAGCAGGGAGCACCGCCTTTTTTTAGAAAGGCGAGACACTGAGACGTCTACGGCTGGGGATTCTTCCCAGAATTTTCTGCCTTCAGGGGCAAAGGGGAAGGTATTCAGAAACCTTTTCGTCACCATGATATTTTTTATCTGGATTCTTCCAGGCTAGTTTAAATAAGTCATCCAATTCCGTGGAATCAGGGAATGTGACTTTTGGTTCCTTTTGAGGGAGGAAAAATGACTGCTGAGTACTTGCATCCCCCAGGAGGAGCTTTAACACCTCCTTAATAGCCAATACGAGGGGTTCAATACCCTGGATTGGGGTGGGATCCCCATCATCCTGTACATCATCATCAGTATCATATGATAGGAGTGCAGGTAGAGCAGGTTTCTGTGAAGCAGGCAGGGAGCGACGCTTAGCAGTCAGGTTAGCCACTGCTTGTTGCAGTTCGTGTCTTGTTTGCAGTTGCAGTGAGCTGAGATGACATATCAGACATCATAGTTTTTATAGCCCCCAACCAGGGGGGCTCCGCATTCTCCCCCACATTAGTATCAGCATGAGATGACTGACTACACTGCTCACATGATACTGAGCTGGATGTGCTAGGAGAGAACCTGGCATTACACACACTGCATGACTTCTGTTTTACCATAGTGTAGTAGAAAACAGTACAATACACACACACAATACAGCCTGATATGATATATGACAAGCCTGCCCTATTGCATGTGAGAGGAGACAGAGAAGAGAGCGCACACAATGGTGACCGGCCCCAGTGAGGCTGTCAGCGGTTGTTACATCTGTGTAACCACAGTGAGATTCTTTATAAAACCCCACAGGGGATTATTGTGCACAATGATAGCGGCTCCCCCCACCCCTATACCCGGTACCAGTGTATACAGGGGCAGTTCTGGAGGAGCTGTGGAGGCTGCTGCAGCTCATGCAGAGGAAGACGCCAATATGCCGCTGAGCCCGCTCTAATGTAGCTCCGCCCCCCGCCATGGTGCCGGAGCTACTGCTGTATATTTATACTGGCCATGTCTCCATATGTATGTACAGCCTCACATAAATGCTTGGTTCACCTGTGTTTAGCCAGTCTCACGCAGGGGCTATAGCGGGTCCCCCCCCAGGAGGTTCAGCCGCACATTTGTCCGGGGGACCCCCCCTAGCGGGTCCCCCCGGTTGGTACTCACCACTGAAGATCACCTTCAGGCAGTGTCAGGGGTGTGCGCAATGCTGCGGCTGCGACAGACAAGGCGCCATGCCCCGCTGAACAAACAGCCCCTCAGGACGGTGGTCATGCAACGGGAAGCGGCTCTCACCTCAGGAGGCCGGTGACCTTCCCCCCCCAAAAAAAAATCTCCCATAGTGCAGGTATACTGTTGCCCAAACAGCATACCGAAATCATTAAAAGTTAGAAATAAAAATGAAGGAAAACTCTGGAGATGCAGAGTGGCATCCTCTCCTGAGGGCTCTTTATCTAAACTGAGCTGTAGGAGGGGCATAGAGGGGAGGAGCCAGCACACCCAGTGGTAGAATGTTTAAAGTGCACGTGCTCCTTTGGACCCGTCTATACCCCATGGTTCTAATTCTGTCTACAATATCCCTTATGGATGCTAGAGAAAAGTAGTTAAAGAAGAGGGTGGTCCACAGTGTCCAATGCAGCAGAGAGGTGAAGGAGAATAAGCAGAGAGTAGAGACCATTGGATCTGGCAGCATGGAGGTCTTTGTAGACTTCAGCGAGGGCAGTATCAGTGGAGTGGAGAGAACGGAAGCCAGGCTGGAATGGGTCAAGCAGTGAGTGTGAGGAAAGACAGGAGTTAGGAGGAGAGAGATGGTCGGTAGTTGGAGAGAGTGGTTGGTTGGATGAAGGGAGGGGTTTATAAGAATAGGGGAGACAAGAGCATGATGGAAGGCCGAGGGGACAGTGTCTGATGAGAGGGAGAGAATGAGATGGGCAAGATGGGAACAGGCAGAAGAAGAGAGGTAGCGGAGGAGGTGATAGGGTCAAATGGGGAGGTGGAGAGGGTGAGGAACGGCTGAGGGCCATGACTTCCACACTAGATACAAAGAAGAGAGATGTCAGAGTTGGTAGGAGGTAAGGGGAGGGGGGGGGGGTGTCAGGAAATGGAGGAGGGCATTGCTCAGGGTCTGGTGGGATGTGATATCCTGCCATAGGGAGCCAATTTTGCATGGGAAGTAGGTGGCAAAGTCAAGAGCAGAGAGTGAGGGGGCGGGGAGGGGGGGGGGGGGGGGGGAGACGAGGGGGGGGGGGGGGGCAGAGGAGCAAGTTGACAGTGGAAAAGGGGTGCCAGGGTTTGAGGACTGGGAGGAGATGAGGTTCTTGATGGAAAGTGGACAGTAGGAATGCATGTGGAGTGCCAGGGTTGCGGTGTCGTCACATCAGGTGAGGGGGATAGAAGGGGACAGGCAGGGGAGGGGTATATGGGAGGCAGGTAGGTGGCAACTGGGAAGGGACAGGAGACACGAAGGGGCAACCCTATTCACCCACTATGTGTGTATACGCCCCCCTGTATGTATAGCACCCCCTATGTGTGTATTCCGCCCCCCCATGTATGTATACCACCCCCTATGTGTGTATACCACCCCCTATGTGTGTATAGCGCCGCCTATGTGTGTATACCGCCCCCTATGTGTGTACAGCACCCCCTATGTGTGTATAGCGTCCATGTGTGTATACCGCCCCCTATGTGTGTATACCGCCCCCTATGTGTGTATAGCGCCCCCCCGTATGTATAGAACCCCCTATGTGTGTATACCGCCCCCCCATGTGTGTATACCACCCCCTATGTGTGTATAGCGCCCCCTATGTGTGTATACCGCCCCATGTGTGTATACCGCCCCCTATGTGTGTACAGCACCCCCTATGTGTGTATAGCGCCCCCTATGTGTGTATAGTGCCCCCTATGTGTGTATACCGCCCCCTATGTGTGTATACCGCCCCCCATGTGTGTATACCGCCCCCCATGTGTGTATACCGCCCCCCATGTGTGTATACCGTCCCCTATGTGTGTATAGCACCCCTTATGTGTATATAGCGCCCCCCTATGTGTGTATAGTGCCCCTTATGTGTGTATACCGCCCCCCCATGTGTGTATACCACCCCCTATGTGTGTATAGCGCCCCCTATGTGTGTATACCGCCCCCTATGTGTGTATACCGCCCCCTATGTGTGTACAGCACCCCCTATGTGTGTATAGCGCCCCCTATGTGTGTATACCGCCCCCTATGTGTGTATACCGCCCCCCATGTGTGTATACCGCCCCCCATGTGTGTATAGCGCCCCCCATGTGTGTATACCGGCCCCCCCATGTGTGTATACCGCCCCCCCCCATGTGTGTATAGTGCCCCCTATGTGTATGGTGCCCCTATGTGTGTGTAGCGCCCCCTATGTGTGTATACCGCCCCCATGTGTGTACAGCACCCCCTATGTGTGTATAGTGCCCCTATGTGTGTATAGCGCCCCCTATGTGTGTATACCGCCCTTGTGTGAACAGCACCCCCTATGTGTGTATAGTGCCCCTATGTGTGTATAGCGCCCCCCATGTGTGTATAGCGCCCCCCATGTGTGTATAGCGCCCCCCATGTGTGTATAGCGCCCCCCATGTGTGTATAGCGCCCCCCATGTGTGTATAGCGCCCCCCATGTGTGTATAGCGCCCCCCATGTGTGTATAGCGCCCCCCATGTGTGTATAGTGCCCCTATGTGTGTATACCGCCCCCCATGTGTGTATAGCGCTCCCTATGTGTGTATACCGTCCCCTATGTGTGTATAGCACCCCTTATGTGTATATAGCGCCCCCCTATGTGTGTATAGTGCCCCTTATGTGTGTATAGCGCCCCCCATGTGTGTATAGCGCCCCCTATGTGTGTATAGCGCCCCCTATGTGTGTATACCGCCCCTATGTGTGTACAGCACGCCCTATGTGTGTATAGTGCCCCTATGTGTGTATACCGTCCCCTATGTGCATATAGCGCCCCCCTATGTGTGTATACCGCCCCCCATGTGTATACCGCCCCCCATGTGTGTATAGTGCCCCTGTGTGTATAGCGCCCCCTATGTGTGTATAGCGCCCCCTATGTGTGTATACCGCCCTCCCATGTGTGTATAGCGCCCCCTATGTGTGTATAGCGCCCCCTATGTGTCTATAGCGCCCCCTATGTGTCTATAGCGCCCCCTATGTGTGTATACCGCCCTCCCGTGTGTATAGCACCCCCTATGTGTGTATACCGCCCCCCCATGTGTGTATAGCGCCCCCTATGTGTGTATAGCGCCGCCTATGTGTGTACAGCACCCCCTATGTGTGTATAGCGCCCCCTATGTGTGTATACCGCCCCCCATGTGTGTATAGCGCCCCCTATGTGTGAACAGCACCCCCTATGTGTGTATAGCGCTCCCTATGTGTGTATAGTGCCCCCTATGTGTATATACCGCCCCCTATGTGTGTATAGCGCCCCCCTATGTGTGTATACCGCCCCCCATGTGTGTATAGCGCACCCTATGTGTGTATACTGCCCATGTGTGTACAGCACCCCCTATGTGTGTACAGCACCCCCTATGTGTGTATAGTGCCCCTATGTGTGTATAGCGCCCCCTATGTGTGTATAGCGCCCATGTGTGTATAGCGCCCCCCATGTGTGTATAGCGCCCCCCATGTGTGTATAGCGCCCCCCATGTGTGTATAGCGCCCCCCATGTGTGTATAGCGCCCCCCATGTGTGTATAGCGCCCCCCATGTGTGTATAGTGCCCCTATGTGTGTATACCGCCCCCTATGTGTGTATAGCACCCCCTATGAGTGTATACCGCCCCCCTATGAGTGTATACCGCCCCCCTATGTGTGTACAGCACCCCCTATGTGTGTATAGCGCCCCCTATGTGTGTATAGCGCCCCCTATGTGTGTATAGCGCCCCCTATGTGTGCATAGCGCCCCCTATGTGTGCATAGCGCCCCCTATGTGTGTATAGCGCCCCCTATGTGTGTATAGCGCCCCCTATGTGTGTATAGCGCCCCCTATGTGTGTATACCGCCCCCCCATGTGTGTATACCGCCCCCTATGTGTGTATGGCGCCCCTATGTGTGTATAGCGCCCCCTATGTGTGTATACCGCCCCCCATGTGTGTACAGCACCCCCCATGTGTGTATAGCGCCCCCCATGTGTGTATAGCGCCCCCCATGTGTGTATAGCGCCCCCCATGTGTGTATAGCGCCCCCCATGTGTGTATAGCGCCCCCCATGTGTGTATAGCGCCCCCCATGTGTGTATAGCGCCCCCCATGTGTGTATAGCGCCCCCATGTGTGTATAGCGCCTCCCATGTGTGTATAGCGCCTCCCATGTGTGTATAGCGCCCCCCATGTGTGTATAGCGCCCCCCATGTGTGTATAGCGCCTCCCATGTGTGTATAGCGCCCCCCATGTGTATAGCGCCCCCCATGTGTGTATAGTGCCCCTATGTGTGTATACCGCCCCCCATGTGTGTATAGCGCTCCCTATGTGTGTATAGCACCCCCTATGTGTGTATAGCGCCCCCTATGTGTGTATAGTGCCCCTATGTGTGTATAGTGCCCCTATGTGTGTATACCGCCCCCTATGTGTATATAGCGACCCCCTATGTGTGTATACCGGCCCCCATGTGTGTATACCGCCCCCCTTGTGTGTATACCGCCCCCCTGTGTGTATAGCGCCCCCCTGTGTGTATAGCGCCCCCCTGTGTGTATAGCGCCCCCTATGTGTGTATAGCGCCCCCTATGTGAGTATAGCGCTCCCTATGTGAGTATAGTGCCCCCTATGTGTATATACCGCTCCCTATGTGTGTATAGCGCCCCCTATGTGTGTATACCGCCCCCCTATGTGTGTATAGCACCCCCTATGAGTGTATACCGCCCCCCTATGTGTGTATACCGCCCCCCATGTGTGTATAGTGTCCCTATGTGTGTATACCGCCCCCCATGTGTGTATAGCGTTCCCTATGTGTGTATGCCGCCCCCCATGTGTGTATAGCGCCCCACATGTGTGTATAGTGCCCCTATGTGTGTATACCGCCCCCCTATGTGTGTATAGCACCCCCTATGAGTGTATAGCGCTCCCTATGTGAGTATAGTGCCCCCCATGTGTATATACCGCTCCCTATGTGTGTATAGCGCCCCCTATGTGTGTATACCGCCCCCCGATGTGTGTACAGCACCCCCTATGTGTGTATAGCGCCCCCTATGTGTGTATAGCGCCCCCTATGTGTGTATAGCGCCCCCTATGTGTGCATACCGCCCCCTATGTGTGTATACCGCCCCCTATGTGTGTATACCGCCCCCTATGTGTGTATAGCGCCCCCTATGTGTGTATAGCGCCCCCTATGTGTGTATACCGCCCCCCCATGTGTGTATACCGCCCCCCCCATGTGTGTATACCGCCCCCCCATGTGTGTATAGCGCCCCCTATGTGTGTATGGTGCCCCTATGTGTGTATAGCGCCCCCTATGTGTGTACAGCACCCCCCATGTGTGTATAGCGCCCCCTATGTGTGTATACCGCCCTTGTGTGAACAGCACCCCCTATGTGTGTATAGCGCCCCCCATGTGTGTATAGCGCCCCCTATGTGTGTATACTGCCCCCCATGTGTGTATACTGCCCCCCATGTGTGTATACCGCCGCCATGTGTGTATACCGCCCCCATGTGTGTATACCGCCCCCCATGTGTGTATGCCGCCCCCCATGTGTGTATAGCGCCCCCATGAGTGTATAGCGCCCCCCATGAGTGTATAGCGCCCCCCATGAGTGTATAGCGCCCCCCATGTGTGTATAGCGCCCCCATGTGTGTATAGCACCCCCCATGTGTGTATAGCGCCCCCCATGTGTGTATAGTGCCCCTATGTGTGTATACCGCCCCCCATGTGTGTATAGCGATCCCTATTTGTGTATACCGTCCCCTATGTGTGTATAGCGCCCCTTATGTGTGTATACCGCCCCCCCATGTGTGTATAGCGCCCCCATGTGTGTATAGCGCCCCCCTGTGTGTATAGCGCTCCCAATGTGAGTATAGCGCTCCCTATGTGAGTATAGTGCCCCCTATGTGTATATAGCGCCCCCTATGTGTATATAGCGCCCCCCTGTGTGTATAGTGCCCCTATGTGTGTATAGCACCCCCTATGTGTGTATAGCGCCCCCTATGTGTGCATAGCGCTCCCTATGTGTATATACCGATCCCTATGTGTGTATAGCGCCTCTTATGTGTGTATACCGTCCCCCTATGTGTGTATAGCACCCCCTATGAGTGTATACCGCCCCCCATGTGTGTATAGCGCCCCCCATGTGTGTATACCGCCCCCTATGTGTGTATACCGCCCCCTATGTGTGTATAGCACCCCCTATGAGTGTATACCACCCCCCATGTGTATACCGCCCCCCTATGTCTGTATAGCACCCCTTATGAGTGTATACCGCCCCCCATGTGTGTATAGCGCTCCCTATGTGTGTATACCGCCCCCCATGTGTGTATAGCGCCCCACATGTGTGTATAGTGCCCCTATGTGTATATAGCGCCCCCTATGTGTAACACCCTGTATGAGCAGTGAGATCAGTGTGCGCAGTGATGTGTGTGTGTGTGTGACACGGGTAATATACTCTCCATGCACCACACACTGCAGCACATACACCCTGCCCGGCAGGAGAGGGGGCGGCGTCCATTACCTGGAGGAGACCGGGGGCGGTAGCTCTGTGTACAGGAAGGGAAGGGGCACTGTTTCCGGGTCACCGTATAGAGCATGGGATCAGCCACCAGCCCCGCCTACTCTCTCATAGGCTGTAGCGACCCGTCACTCAGCCAGCCCCGCCTCTGTCTCTAGCTATTGGTCGCAGGGTCCAGTCACTCAGTAACCTTTCTCCCGCCCATTGCTCGCAGCCCCGCCCCCTCTCCCTCCTACACATGTCACGATGAGTGACGGGACAGTCCGACCAATGGCGAGTAGAGTGGGCGGGGCTGTATGATGGACTCCTTGGTGTATGAAATAAGGAGTGGGCGGGGCTAGAAGATGAGTGACGGGATACTACAGCCTATGAGCGGGAGAGCTACTGGTTGCTTAGTGACTGCGGCTGTGCCTACCCATAATCCCATGCGCTCCCCTCCAGTATATACAGGTCAGTAGCATAGTTTTTCCCCCAAGTTGCTTTATTTATATTTATATATATCTATCTATATCTATATACATTTATATTATTTCTCTTTGGTGGTTGCTTGTGTTTGGGCTTTTTTTATATTTTTTATTTTTTTATGTTACTACTGGCACCGCCCATCAGACACGGGTGAGAAGCTGCGGATGAATAGAGTAATTGGGGTGTTACATTGTGTCGCTGTGACGTGACAGTGAGATGATGATAGTGATGGAGCGCTGTTCTGCAGGGTGAGGAGATTATTCAGAGTTTGTCGCAGATTTTACTATTTTACCAAAATCTGCGAGCACCAGAATGGCACGCAGGGGGCCGCCCAGAACAGGGTGCTGCCCCGCCATGCCATCGCAACTCACATAGTGACTGACCCCGGCCTATACATAAGCTGTGTCCTGCCCCCGCGTGTATATATAACTGTGTCCTGCCCCGCGTGTGTATATAACTGTGTCCTGCCCCGCGTGTATATATAACTGTGTCCTGCCCCCGCGTGTATATATAACTGTGTCCGGCCCCGCGTGTATATATATATATAACTGTGTCCTGCCCCCGCGTGTGTATATAACTGTGTCCTGCCCCCGCGTGTATATATAACTGTGTCCTGCCCCGCGTGTGTGTATAACTGTGTCCTGCCCCCACGTGTGTGTATATATAACTGTGTCCTGCCCCGCGTGTGTGTATAACTGTGTCCTGCCCCGCGTGTGTGTATAACTGTGTCCTGCCCCGCGTGTGTGTATAACTGTGTCCTGCCCCGCGTGTGTGTATAACTGTGTCCTGCCCCGCGTGTGTGTATATATAACTGTGTCCTGCCCCGCGTGTGTGTATATATAACTGTGTCCTGCCCCGCGTGTGTGTATATATAACTGTGTCCTGCCCCGCGTGTGTGTATAACTGTGTCCTGCCCCGCGTGTGTGTATAACTGTGTCCTGCCCCGCGTGTGTGTATAACTGTGTCCTGCCCCGCGTGTGTGTATAACTGTGTCCTGCCCCGCGTGTGTATATAACTGTGTCCTGCCCCGCGTGTGTATATAACTGTGTCCTGCCCCGCGTGTATATATAACTGTGTCCTGCCCCGCGTGTGTATATAACAGTGTCCTGCCCCCGCGTGTATATATAACTGTGTCCTGCCCCGCGTGTATATATAACTGTGTCCTGCCCCGCGTGTGTATATAACTGTGTCCTGCCCCGCGTGTGTATATAACTGTGTCCTGCCCCGCGTGTGTGTATAACTGTGTCCTGCCCCGCGTGTATATATAACTGTGTCCTGCCCCGCGTGTGTGTATAACTGTGTCCTGCCCCGCGTGTATATATAACTGTGTCCTGCCCCCGCGTGTGTGTATAACTGTGTCCTGCCCCGCGTGTGTGTATAACTGTGTCCTGCCCCGCGTGTGTATATAACTGTGTCCTGCCCCGCGTGTGTATATAACTGTGTCCTGCCCCGCGTGTATATATAACTGTGTCCTGCCCCGCGTGTTTATATAAGTGTCCTGCCCCCGCGTGTATATATAACTGTGTCCTGCCCCCGCGTGTATATATAACTGTGTCCTGCCCCGCGTGTGTATATAACTGTGTCCTGCCCCGCGTGTGTGTATAACTGTGTCCTGCCCCGCGTGTATATATAACTGTGTCCTGCCCCGCGTGTGTGTATAACTGTGTCCTGCCCCGCGTGTATATATAACTGTGTCCTGCCCCCGCGTGTGTGTATAACTGTGTCCTGCCCCGCGTGTGTGTATAACTGTGTCCTGCCCCGCGTGTGTATATAACTGTGTCCTGCCCCCGCGTGTGTGTATAACTGTGTCCTGCCCCGCGTGTGTGTATAACTGTGTCCTGCCCCGCGTGTGTGTATATATAACTGTGTCCTGCCCCGCGTGTGTGTATATATAACTGTGTCCTGCCCCGCGTGTGTGTATAACTGTGTCCTGCCCCGCGTGTGTATATAACTGTGTCCTGCCCCGCGTGTGTGTATAACTGTGTCCTGCCCCGCGTGTGTGTATAACTGTGTCCTGCCCCGCGTGTGTGTATATATAACTGTGTCCTGCCCCGCGTGTGTGTATATATAACTGTGTCCTGCCCCGCGTGTGTGTATAACTGTGTCCTGCCCCGCGTGTGTATATAACTGTGTCCTGCCCCGCGTGTGTGTATAACTGTGTCCTGCCCCGCGTGTGTGTATAACTGTGTCCTGCCCCGCGGTGTGTGTATATATAACTGTGTCCTGCCCCCGCGTGTGTATATAACTGTGTCCTGCCCCGCGTGTATATATAACTGTGTCCTGCCCCGCGTGTGTATATAACAGTGTCCTGCCCCGCGTGTGTGTATAACTGTGTCCTGCCCCGCGTGTGTGTATAACTGTGTCCTGCCCCGCGTGTGTGTATAACTGTGTCCTGCCCCGCGTGTGTGTATAACTGTGTCCTGCCCCGCGTGTGTGTATAACTGTGTCCTGCCCCGCGTGTGTGTATAACTGTGTCCTGCCCCGCGTGTGTGTATATATAACTGTGTCCTGCCCCGCGTGTGTGTATATATAACTGTGTCCTGCCCCGCGTGTGTGTATAACTGTGTCCTGCCCCGCGTGTGTGTATAACTGTGTCCTGCCCCGCGTGTGTGTATAACTGTGTCCTGCCCCGCGTGTGTGTATAACTGTGTCCTGCCCCGCGTGTGTGTATAACTGTGTCCTGCCCCGCGTGTGTGTATAACTGTGTCCTGCCCCGCGTGTGTGTATATATAACTGTGTCCTGCCCCGCGTGTGTGTATATATAACTGTGTCCTGCCCCGCGTGTGTGTATAACTGTGTCCTGCCCCGCGTGTGTGTATAACTGTGTCCTGCCCCGCGTGTGTGTATAACTGTGTCCTGCCCCCACGTGTGTATATAACTGTGTCCTGCCCCCGCGTGTATATATAACTGTGTCCTGCCCCCGCGTGTGTGTATATATAACTGTGTCCTGCCCCGCGTGTGTATAACTGTGTCCTGCCCCGCGTGTGTGTATAACTGTGTCCTGCCCCGCGTGTGTGTATAACTGTGTCCTGCCCCGCGTGTGTGTATATATAACTGTGTCCTGCCCCGCGTGTGTGTATATATAACTGTGTCCTGCCCCGCGTGTGTGTATAACTGTGTCCTGCCCCGCGTGTGTATATAACTGTGTCCTGCCCCGCGTGTGTGTATAACTGTGTCCTGCCCCGCGTGTGTGTATAACTGTGTCCTGCCCCCGCGTGTGTGTATATATAACTGTGTCCTGCCCCCGCGTGTGTATATAACTGTGTCCTGCCCCGCGTGTATATATAACTGTGTCCTGCCCCGCGTGTGTATATAACAGTGTCCTGCCCCGCGTGTGTGTATAACTGTGTCCTGCCCCGCGTGTGTGTATAACTGTGTCCTGCCCCGCGTGTGTGTATAACTGTGTCCTGCCCCGCGTGTGTGTATAACTGTGTCCTGCCCCGCGTGTGTGTATTATAACTGTGTCCTGCCCCGCGTGTGTGTATATATAACTGTGTCCTGCCCCGCGTGTGTGTATAACTGTGTCCTGCCCCGCGTGTGTGTATAACTGTGTCCTGCCCCGCGTGTGTGTATAACTGTGTCCTGCCCCGCGTGTGTGTATAACTGTGTCCTGCCCCGCGTGTGTGTATATATAACTGTGTCCTGCCCCGCGTGTGTGTATATATAACTGTGTCCTGCCCCGCGTGTGTGTATAACTGTGTCCTGCCCCGCGTGTGTGTATAACTGTGTCCTGCCCCGCGTGTGTGTATAACTGTGTCCTGCCCCACGTGTGTATATAACTGTGTCCTGCCCCCGCGTGTGTATATATAACTGTGTCCTGCCCCGCGTGTGTGTATATATAACTGTGTCCTGCCCCGCGTGTGTGTAATAACTGTGTCCTGCCCCGCGTGTGTGTATAACTGTGTCCTGCCCCGCGTGTGTGTATAACTGTGTCCTGCCCCGCGTGTGTGTATAACTGTGTCCTGCCCCCCGTGTGTATATAACTGTGTCCTGCCCCGCGTGTGTGTATAACTGTGTCCTGCCCCGCGTGTGTATAACTGTGTCCTGCCCCGCGTGTGTGTATAACTGTGTCCTGCCCCCGCGTGTGTGTATAACTGTGTCCTGCCCCGCGTGTATGTATAACTGTGTCCTGCCCCGCGTGTGTATATAACTGTGTCCTGCCCCGCGTGTGTAGTATAACTGTGTCCTGCCCCGCGTGTGTGTATAACTGTGTCCTGCCCCGCGTGTGTGTATAACTGTGTCCTGCCCCGCGTGTGTATATAACTGTGTCCTGCCCCGCGTGTGTATATAACTGTGTCCTGCCCCGCGTGTGTATATAACTGTGTCCTGCCCCGCGTGTGTATATAACTGTGTCCTGCCCCGCGTGTATATATAACTGTGTCCTGCCCCGCGTGTGTATATAACTGTGTCCTGCCCCGCGTGTGTATATAACTGTGTCCTGCCCCGCGTGTGTATATAACTGTGTCCTGCCCCGCGTGTGTGTATAACTGTGTCCTGCCCCGCGTGTATATATAACTGTGTCCTGCCCCGCGTGTGTGTATAACTGTGTCCTGCCCCGCGTGTATATATAACTGTGTCCCTGCCCCCGCGTGTGTGTATAACTGTGTCCTGCCCCGCGTGTGTGTATAACTGTGTCCTGCCCCGCGTGTGTATATAACTGTGTCCTGCCCCGCGTGTGTATATAACTGTGTCCTGCCCCGCGTGTGTATATAACTGTGTCCTGCCCCGCGTGTGTATATAACTGTGTCCTGCCCCGCGTGTTATATAACAGTGTCCTGCCCCCGCGTGTATATATAACTGTGTCCTGCCCCGCGTGTATATATAACTGTGTCCTGCCCCGCGTGTGTATATAACTGTGTCCTGCCCCGCGTGTGTGTATAACTGTGTCCTGCCCCGCGTGTATATATAACTGTGTCCTGCCCCGCGTGTGTGTATAACTGTGTCCTGCCCCGCGTGTATATATAACTGTGTCCTGCCCCCGCGTGTGTGTATAACTGTGTCCTGCCCCGCGTGTGTGTATAACTGTGTCCTGCCCCGCGGTGTATATAACTGTGTCCTGCCCCGCGTGTATATATAACTGTGTCCTGCCCCGCGTGTGTATATAACAGTGTCCTGCCCCGCGTGTATATATAACTGTGTCCTGCCCCGCGTGTGTATATAACTGTGTCCTGCCCCGCGTGTGTGTATAACTGTGTCCTGCCCCGCGTGTATATATAACTGTGTCCTGCCCCGCGTGTGTGTATAACTGTGTCCTGCCCCGCGTGTATATATAACTGTGTCCTGCCCCCGCGTGTGTGTATAACTGTGTCCTGCCCCGCGTGTGTGTATATATAACTGTGTCCTGCCCCGCGTGTGTGTATATAACTGTGTCCTGCCCCGCGTGTGTGTATATACTGTGTCCTGCCCCGCGTGTGTATATAACAGTGTCCTGCCCCGCGTGTGTGTATAACTGTGTCCTGCCCCGCGTGTGTGTATAACTGTGTCCTGCCCCGCGTGTGTGTATAACTGTGTCCTGCCCCGCGTGTGTGTATAACTGTGTCCTGCCCCGCGTGTGTGTATATATAACTGTGTCCTGCCCCCGCGTGTGTAGTATAACTGTGTCCTGCCCCGCGTGTATATATAACTGTGTCCTGCCCCGCGTGTGTATATAACAGTGTCCTGCCCCGCGTGTGTGTATAACTGTGTCCTGCCCCGCGTGTGTGTATAACTGTGTCCTGCCCCGCGTGTGTGTATAACTGTGTCCTGCCCCGCGTGTGTGTATAACTGTGTCCTGCCCCGCGTGTGTGTATAACTGCGTCCTGCCCCCGCGTGTGTATATAACTGTGTCCTGCCCCGCGTGTGTGTATATATAACTGTGTCCTGCCCGCGTGTGTGTATAACTGTGTCCTGCCCCGCGTGTGTGTATAACTGTGTCCTGCCCCGCGTGTGTGTATAACTGTGTCCTGCCCCGCGTGTGTGTATAACTGTGTCCTGCCCCGCGTGTGTGTATAACTGTGTCCTGCCCCGCGTGTGTGTATAACTGTGTCCTGCCCCGCGTGTGTGTATATATAACTGTGTCCTGCCCCGCGTGTGTGTATATATAACTGTGTCCTGCCCCGCGTGTGTGTATATAACTGTGTCCTGCCCCGCGTGTGTGTATAACTGTGTCCTGCCCCGCGTGTGTGTATAACTGTGTCCTGCCCCGCGTGTGTGTATAACTGTGTCCTGCCCCCACGTGTGTATATAACTGTGTCCTGCCCCCGCGTGTATATATAACTGTGTCCTGCCCCGCGTGTGTGTATATATAACTGTGTCCTGCCCCGCGTGTGTATAACTGTGTCCTGCCCCGCGTGTGTGTATAACTGTGTCCTGCCCGCGTGTGTGTATAACTGTGTCCTGCCCCGCGTGTGTGTATAACTGTGTCCTGCCCCCACGTGTGTATATAACTGTGTCCTGCCCCGCGTGTGTGTATAACTGTGTCCTGCCCCCGCGTGTGTATATATAACTGTGTCCTGCCCCGCGTGTGTATATAACTGTGTCCTGCCCCGCGTGTGTGTATAACTGTGTCCTGCCCCGCGTGTATATATAACTGTGTCCTGCCCCGCGTGTGTGTATAACTGTGTCCTGCCCCGCGTGTATATATAACTGTGTCCTGCCCCGCGTGTGTGTATAACTGTGTCCTGCCCCGCGTGTGTATATAACTGTGTCCTGCCCCGCGTGTGTATATAACTGTGTCCCTGCCCCGCGTGTATATATAACTGTGTCCTGCCCCGCGTGTATGTATAACTGTGTCCTGCCCCGCGTGTGTGTATATATAACTGTGTCCTGCCCCGCGTGTGTGTATATATAACTGTGTCCTGCCCCCGCGTGTGTGTATATAACTGTGTCCTGCCCCGCGTGTGTGTATAACTGTGTCCTGCCCCGCGTGTGTGTATAACTGTGTCCTGCCCCGCGTGTGTGTATAACTGTGTCCTGCCCCCACGTGTGTATATAACTGTGTCCTGCCCCCGCGTGTATATATAACTGTGTCCTGCCCCGCGTGTGTGTATATATAACTGTGTCCTGCCCCGCGTGTGTATATAACTGTGTCCTGCCCCGCGTGTGTGTATAACTGTGTCCTGCCCCGCGTGTGTATAACTGTGTCCTGCCCCGCGTGTGTATAACTGTGTCCTGCCCCGCGTGTGTGTATAACTGTGTCCTGCCCCGCGTGTGTGTATAACTGTGTCCTGCCCCGCGTGTGTGTATAACTGTGTCCTGCCCCCACGTGTGTATATAACTGTGTCCTGCCCCCGCGTGTATATATAACTGTGTCCTGCCCCGCGTGTGTGTATATATAACTGTGTCCTGCCCCGCGTGTGTGTATAACTGTGTCCTGCCCCGCGTGTGTGTATAACTGTGTCCTGCCCCGCGTGTGTATAACTGTGTCCTGCCCCGCGTGTGTGTATAACTGTGTCCTGCCCCGCGTGTGTATATAACTGTGTCCTGCCCCGCGTGTATATATAACTGTGTCCTGCCCCGCGTGTGTATATAACAGTGTCCTGCCCCGCGTGTGTGTATAACTGTGTCCTGCCCCGCGTGTGTGTATAACTGTGTCCTGCCCCGCGTGTGTGTATAACTGTGTCCTGCCCCGCGTGTGTGTATAACTGTGTCCTGCCCCGCGTGTGTGTATAACTGTGTCCTGCCCCGCGTGTGTGTATATATAACTGTGTCCTGCCCCGCGTGTGTGTATATAACTGTGTCCTGCCCCGCGTGTGTGTATATATAACTGTGTCCTGCCCCGCGTGTGTGTATAACTGTGTCCTGCCCCGCGTGTGTGTATAACTGTGTCCTGCCCCGCGTGTGTGTATAACTGTGTCCTGCCCCGCGTGTGTGTATAACTGTGTCCTGCCCCGCGTGTGTGTATATATAACTGTGTCCTGCCCCGCGTGTGTGTATATATAACTGTGTCCTGCCCCGCGTGTGTGTATAACTGTGTCCTGCCCCGCGTGTGTGTATAACTGTGTCCTGCCCCGCGTGTGTGTATAACTGTGTCCTGCCCCGCGTGTGTGTATAACTGTGTCCTGCCCCGCGTGTGTGTATAACTGTGTCCTGCCCCGCGTGTGTGTATATATAACTGTGTCCTGCCCCGCGTGTGTGTATATATAACTGTGTCCTGCCCCGCGTGTGTTATAACTGTGTCCTGCCCCGCGTGTGTGTATAACTGTGTCCTGCCCCGCGTGTGTGTATAACTGTGTCCTGCCCCGCGTGTGTGTATAACTGTGTCCTGCCCCCGCGTGTGTATATAACTGTGTCCTGCCCCCGCGTGTGTATATAACTGTGTCCTGCCCCGCGTGTGTATAACTGTGTCCTGCCCCGCGTGTGTGTATAACTGTGTCCTGCCCCGCGTGTGTATATAACTGTGTCCTGCCCCGCGTGTGTGTATAACTGTGTCCTGCCTTCCTGCCCGCGTGTGTATATAACTGTGTCCTGCCCCCGCGTGTGTATATAACTGTGTCCTGCCCCGCGTGTGTATATAACTGTGTCCTGCCCCGCGTGTGTGTATAACTGTGTCCTGCCCCGCGTGTGATATATAACTGTGTCCTGCCCCGCGTGTGTGTATAACTGTGTCCTGCCCCGCGTGTGTATATATAACTGTGTCCTGCCCCCGCGTGTGTGTATAACTGTGTCCTGCCCCGCGTGTGTGTATAACTGTGTCCTGCCCCGCGTGTGTGTATATATAACTGTGTCCTGCCCCGCGTGTGTGTATATAACTGTGTCCTGCCCCGCGTGTGTGTATAACTGTGTCCTGCCCCGCGTGTGTATATAACAGTGTCCTGCCCCGCGTGTGTGTATAACTGTGTCCTGCCCCGCGTGTGTGTATAACTGTGTCCTGCCCCGCGTGTGTGTATAACTGTGTCCTGCCCCGCGTGTGTGTATAACTGTGTCCTGCCCGCGTGTGTGTATAACTGTGTCCTGCCCCGCGTGTGTGTATTATAACTGTGTCCTGCCCCCGCGTGTGTGTATAACTGTGTCCTGCCCCGCGTGTATATATAACTGTGTCCTGCCCCGCGTGTGTATATAACAGTGTCCTGCCCCGCGTGTGTGTATATATAACTGTGTCCTGCCCCGCGTGTGTGTATAACTGTGTCCTGCCCCGCGTGTGTGTATAACTGTGTCCTGCCCCGCGTGTGTGTATAACTGTGTCCTGCCCCCGCGTGTATATATAACTGTGTCCTGCCCCGCGTGTGTGTATATATAACTGTGTCCTGCCCCGCGTGTGTATATAACTGTGTCCTGCCCCGCGTGTGTGTATAACTGTGTCCTGCCCCGCGTGTGTATATAACTGTGTCCTGCCCCGCGTGTGTATATAACAGTGTCCTGCCCCGCGTGTGTGTATAACTGTGTCCTGCCCCGCGTGTGTGTATAACTGTGTCCTGCCCCGCGTGTGTGTATAACTGTGTCCTGCCCCGCGTGTGTGTATAACTGTGTCCTGCCCCGCGTGTGTGTATAACTGTGTCCTGCCCCGCGTGTGTGTATATATAACTGTGTCCTGCCCCCGCGTGTGTATATAACTGTGTCCTGCCCCGCGTGTATATATAACTGTGTCCTGCCCCGCGTGTGTATATAACAGTGTCCTGCCCCGCGTGTGTGTATATATAACTGTGTCCTGCCCCGCGTGTGTGTATAACTGTGTCCTGCCCCGCGTGTGTGTATAACTGTGTCCTGCCCCGCGTGTGTGTATAACTGTGTCCTGCCCCCGCGTGTGTATATAACTGTGTCCTGCCCCGCGTGTGTGTATATATAACTGTGTCCTGCCCCGCGTGTGTATATAACTGTGTCCTGCCCCGCGTGTGTGTATAACTGTGTCCTGCCCCGCGTGTGTGTATAACTGTGTCCTGCCCCGCGTGTGTATAACTGTGTCCTGCCCCGCGTGTGTGTATAACTGTGTCCTGCCCCCGCGTGTGTATATAACTGTGTCCTGCCCCGCGTGTATATATAACTGTGTCCTGCCCCGCGTGTGTATATAACAGTGTCCTGCCCGCGTGTGTATATAACTGTGTCCTGCCCGCGTGTATATATAACTGTGTCCTGCCCCGCGTGTGTGTATAACTGTGTCCTGCCCCGCGTGTGTGTATAACTGTGTCCCTGCCCCGCGTGTGTGTATAACTGTGTCCTGCCCCGCGTGTGTGTATAACTGTGTCCCTGCCCCGCGTGTGTGTATATATAACTGTGTCCTGCCCCGCGTGTGTGTATATATAACTGTGTCCTGCCCCGCGTGTGTGTATAACTGTGTCCTGCCCCGCGTGTGTGTATAACTGTGTCCTGCCCCGACGTGTGTATATAACTGTGTCCTGCCCCGCGTGTATATATAACTGTGTCCTGCCCCGCGTGTGTGTATATATAACTGTGTCCTGCCCCGCGTGTGTATATAACTGTGTCCTGCCCCGCGTGTGTGTATAACTGTGTCCTGCCCCGCGTGTGTATAACTGTGTCCTGCCCCGCGTGTGTGTATAACTGTGTCCTGCCCCCGCGTGTGTATATAACTGTGTCCTGCCCCGCGTGTGTATATAACAGTGTCCTGCCCCGCGTGTGTGTATAACTGTGTCCTGCCCCGCGTGTGTGTATAACTGTGTCCTGCCCCCGCGTGTGTGTATAAACTGTGTCCTGCCCCCGCGTGTGTGTATAACTGTGTCCTGCCCCGCGTGTGTGTATATAACTGTGTCCTGCCCCGCGTGTGTGTATATATATCTGTGTCCTGCCCCGCGTGTGTGTATAACTGTGTCCTGCCCCGCGTGTGTGTATAACTGTGTCCTGCCCCCGCGTGTGTGTATAACTGTGTCCTGCCCCGCGTGTGTGTATAACTGTGTCCTGCCCCGCGTGTGTGTATATATAACTGTGTCCTGCCCCGCGTGTGTGTAGTATAACTGTGTCCTGCCCGCGTGTGTGTATAACTGTGTCCTGCCCCGCGTGTGTGTATAACTGTGTCCTGCCCCGCGTGTGTGTATAACTGTGTCCTGCCCCGCGTGTGTGTATATATAACTGTGTCCTGCCCCGCGTGTGTGTATATATAACTGTGTCCTGCCCCGCGTGTGTGTATAACTGTGTCCTGCCCCGCGTGTGTGTATAACTGTGTCCTGCCCCGCGTGTGTGTGTATAACTGTGTCCTGCCCGCTGTGTGTATAACTGTGTCCTGCCCCGCGTGTGTATATAACTGTGTCCTGCCCGCGTGTGTATATAACTGTGTCCTGCCCCGCGTGTGTATAAACTGTGTCCTGCCCGCGTGTGTGTATAACTGTGTCCTGCCCCCGCGTGTGTGTATATAACTGTGTCCTGCCCCGCGTGTGTATATAACTGTGTCCTGCCCCGCGTGTATATATAACTGTGTCCTGCCCCGCGTGTGTATATAACTGTGTCCTGCCCCGCGTGTGTGTATAACTGTGTCCTGCCCCGCGTGTGTGTATAACTGTGTCCTGCCCCGCGTGTGTGTATATAACTGTGTCCTGCCCCGCGTGTGTGTATATAACTGTGTCCTGCCCCGCGTGTGTGTATAACTGTGTCCTGCCCCGCGTGTGTGTATAACTGTGTCCTGCCCCGCGTGTGTGTATAACTGTGTCCTGCCCGCGTGTGTGTATAACTGTGTCCTGCCCCGCGTGTGTGTATAACTGTGTCCTGCCCCCGCGTGTGTATATAACTGTGTCCTGCCCCGCGTGTGTGTATATATAACTGTGTCCTGCCCCGCGTGTGTATATAACTGTGTCCTGCCCCGCGTGTGTGTATAACTGTGTCCTGCCCCGCGTGTGTGTATAACTGTGTCCTGCCCCGCGTGTGTTATAACTGTGTCCTGCCCCGCGTGTGTGTATAACTGTGTCCCTGCCCCCGCGTGTGTATATAACTGTGTCCTGCCCCGCGTGTGTATATAACTGTGTCCTGCCCCGCGTGTGTGTATAACTGTGTCCTGCCCCGCGTGTGTATATAACTGTGTCCTGCCCCGCGTGTGTGTATAACTGTGTCCTGCCCCGCGTGTGTGTATAACTGTGTCCTGCCCCGCGTGTGTGTATAACTGTGTCCTGCCCCCGCGTGTGTATATAACTGTGTCCTGCCCCGCGTGTGTGTATAACTGTGTCCTGCCCCGCGTGTGTATATAACAGTGTCCTGCCCCGCGTGTGTATATAACTGTGTCCTGCCCCGCGTGTATATATAACTGTGTCCTGCCCCGCGTGTGTGTATAACTGTGTCCTGCCCCGCGTGTGTGTATAACTGTGTCCTGCCCCGCGTGTGTGTATAACTGTGTCCTGCCCCGCGTGTGTGTATAACTGTGTCCTGCCCCGCGTGTGTGTATATAACTGTGTCCTGCCCCGCGTGTGTATATAACTGTGTCCTGCCCCGCGTGTGTGTATAACTGTGTCCTGCCCCGCGTGTGTGTATAACTGTGTCCTGCCCCGCGTGTGTGTATAACTGTGTCCTGCCCCCGCGTGTGTATATAACTGTGTCCTGCCCCGCGTGTGTATATATAACTGTGTCCTGCCCCGCGTGTGTAGTATAACTGTGTCCTGCCCCGCGTGTGTGTATAACTGTGTCCTGCCCCGCGTGTGTATAACTGTGTCCTGCCCCGCGTGTGTGTATAACTGTGTCCTGCCCCGCGTGTGTATAACTGTGTCCCTGCCCCGCGTGTGTGTATAACTGTGTCCTGCCCCCGCGTGTATATATAACTGTGTCCTGCCCCGCGTGTGTGTATAACTGTGTCCTGCCCCGCGTGTGTGTATAACTGTGTCCTGCCCCGCGTGTGTATATCTAACTGTGTCCTGCCCCGCGTGTGTGTATAACTGTGTCCTGCCCCGCGTGTGTGTATAACTGTGTCCTGCCCCGCGTGTGTGTATAACTGTGTCCTGCCCCGCGTGTGTGTATATAACTGTGTCCTGCCCCCGCGTGTGTGTATAACTGTGTCCTGCCCCGCGTGTGTGTATAACTGTGTCCTGCCCCGCGTGTGTGTATAACTGTGTCCTGCCCCGCGTGTGTGTATAACTGTGTCCTGCCCCGCGTGTGTGTATAACTGTGTCCCTGCCCCCGCGTGTGTGTATATAACTGTGTCCTGCCCCGCGTGTGTGATATAACTGTGTCCTGCCCCGCGTGTGTATATAAACTGTGTCCTGCCCCGCGTGTGTATATAACTGTGTCCCTGCCCCGCGTGTGTATATAACTGTGTCCTGCCCCGCGTGTGTGTATAACTGTGTCCTGCCCCGCGTGTGTGTATAACTGTGTCCTGCCCCGCGTGTGTGTATAACTGTGTCCTGCCCCCGCGTGTGTGTATAACTGTGTCCTGCCCCGCGTGTGTATATATAACTGTGTCCTGCCCCGCGTGTGTATATATAACTGTGTCCTGCCCCGCGTGTGTGTATAACTGTGTCCTGCCCCGCGTGTGTGTATAACTGTGTCCTGCCCCGCGTGTGTGTATAACTGTGTCCTGCCCCGCGTGTGTGTATAACTGTGTCCTGCCCCGCGTGTGTGTATAACTGTGTCCTGCCCCGCGTGTGTGTATATAACTGTGTCCTGCCCCGCGTGTGTGTATATAACTGTGTCCTGCCCCGCGTGTGTGTATAACTGTGTCCTGCCCCGCGTGTGTGTATAACTGTGTCCTTGCCCCCGCGTGTGTGTATAACTGTGTCCTGCCCCGCGTGTGTGTATAACTGTGTCCTGCCCCGCGTGTGTGTATATAACTGTGTCCTGCCCCGCGTGTGTGTATATAACTGTGTCCTGCCCCGCGTGTGTGTATAACTGTGTCCTGCCCCGCGTGTGTGTATAACTGTGTCCTGCCCCGCGTGTGTGTATAACTGTGTCCTGCCCCGCGTGTGTGTATAACTGTGTCCTGCCCCGCGTGTGTGTATATAACTGTGTCCTGCCCCGCGTGTGTGTATAACTGTGTCCTGCCCCGCGTGTGTGTATAACTGTGTCCTGCCCCGCGTGTGTGTATAACTGTGTCCTGCCCGCGTGTGGTATATAACTGTGTCCTGCCCCGCGTGTGTATATATAACTGTGTCCTGCCCCGCGTGTGTGTATAACTGTGTCCTGCCCCGCGTGTGTGTATAACTGTGTCCTGCCCCGCGTGTGTATAACTGTGTCCTGCCCCGCGTGTGTGTATAACTGTGTCCTGCCCCGCGTGTGTGTATATAACTGTGTCCTGCCCCGCGTGTGTATATAACTGTGTCCTGCCCCGCGTGTGTGTATAACTGTGTCCTGCCCGCGTGTGTGTATAACTGTGTCCTGCCCCGCGTGTGTGTATAACTGTGTCCTGCCCCGCGTGTGTGTATAACTGTGTCCTGCCCCGCGTGTGTGTATAACTGTGTCCTGCCCCGCGTGTGTGTATATATAACTGTGTCCTTGCCCCCGCGTGTGTGTATAAACTGTGTCCTGCCCCGCGTGTGTGTATATAACTGTGTCCTTGCCCCCGCGTGTGTGTATAACTGTGTCCTGCCCCGCGTGTGTATATAACTGTGTCCTGCCCCGCGTGTGTGTATATAACTGTGTC